>NC_068938.1:206836934-206889434 GCF_016801865.2 Culex pipiens pallens
AAAAAACATATGTCACCCCATATGACAGTTAACAAAGATATTTTTCAGATGATCAAAATTCTGAAAATACCACAAATATTGTATTTTCCTTCTACTTACAATTTTGGTCATTTAACTCGAAGAATCCAAAAACCTAAATTTGTTAGGAGATTCCTCTACCAAAATAACAAGACATGATTTTTTTTTTAATTTTTTTTTAGGTTAGGGCGGCTCAAAAATTCTAAGTATCGAAATAAAATTTAAAAAAAAGCATTTTTTTAATTAAATTTTTCCTCGTTTCAACCGATTGTAGCTCTCTTAGACGCAATTGAAAAGTTATTAGTTGGGCTATTGACCCTCAACAACCAAACCCCGCCTTTAGACGTTCTTCGATATTTGATCTTTAAAAAACATTGGAAATAAGAACTCTTAAATTTTTAGAAAATTTCAGGGTTGGAAGTTTTACTTGTTTTATGTGACTTTGAATATGTTTTTAAAAATGTAATTTATTTAAGGGGTCCACTTTGGCTGTGATTTTTACTAACATTTCCTATATTTTCAGTAAAAAGAAGTATGCAGTATTTTTGGTAGTATCCCAAAATACGCCTCTACGCATTTTTTTTGCAATTTAAATGATGATGGTGCCATTCTTTAGCAGAAAATGTGAAAAACATAAACAAATTGAAAAAGTGACTGTTAAAACGTGAAAAAAATGATAAGCAAAATGTTATTATATTAAGTGGTAAAATAGGCAAATATTGGTCCCGCCCGTGTGGATCAATCGGACCGCGCACTGGACTCACAATCCAGAGGTCGCCGGTTCGAATCCCGCGGCGGGCGCTCTAAAATTCTTTGTGTAAATATGGGTATTCGGCGCCGTCGCTCCGTGCCATACTTTCATACACTTAGGAGCCCAGGGCGGCGAAGTCCTTGTAGATAAAAAGGAAGACACTAGTGGTTGGTACTAGCAATGGTGGCCGACAGCTATAAAGTCAACTTCGTTTTTTCGGTAGAATAGGCCAAATAGTACCACAAACAAAAAAAAACTAAACAATATAAATGCAAATTAAAATACTAAAAATAAAACAAGAAAAAACATAAAACAAGAGAATTAAAGTTTTTCGTAGAACAAAAGTTGCTCAAAATGACCTCCTGAACACGGGAAAAATAAACATCTTTGAAAAAAAGTTGGGCAGTAGAGGGTTAAGAAAACATATTTGTTCAATCTATTTTTTTTAATTTATTTACCAAAAAAAAGAACAACGTTCGAAAATTAAAAAAAATAAGTTTAAAGTTCAATATCTAATAGCTATATAAATGAATCGAAATTATTGAAAAAATACACTTTAGTTTGAACCTGTTAACTTCAAATGAGCAATTTGGAGAAGATTTTTTTGTTAAAATGGAAGAAACGTCATTAAAATTATTTCCCGAATTTTTTCATTAAAACAAACAACTTTGCTGGATACACTGAGGATTGCTTATCTGTCTCAGAAGTTTCAGAACAAGTGTAACTAAAATTATTTTTTTTTTCTGTTGAAATGGTATGTAAGATTGACCTACCAACCAACGCCAAAAAAATTTTGAATCACACTAGCACTTTTAATTTTTACCCAATAACTGGTTATAGAAGTTAAAGCAGACATTATGAGAAAAGTTATAGCAGACATCATGAAAAATATGAAATTAAATTTACTGACTACATTTTATTACTCGAAGCTTTATGCTACCTTTCATGTAAAGTAACGCACAGTAAGTCCATTTAAATCAGTGTTATTTAAACGCAGCATAATTAATTTACGACTTCCCAAAAGCGCAATCTTGTTCCATTCATTTACATTCTGGTTTGAAATAAATTCAGTAAGCATTATGGCCCACCATTATCACACAACAAGCCAATTTATGACCATTGACGATGCGTTTTTTCTACCTTCATGGTGGTACATCATTTCGAAAAAAAATGCATAAAAACACGTCCTGACTGCTACGCAGCAGCAAAAACATATTTTCGAAAAATAGAAACAGTTCATTAAATTCCGTGCGCATAAAAATCATACCATCATTCAACCAATTTTCAACGACATATTTTTTGTGACTGTCAACCGGGCATCAAAAGCTGCTGGTTCTGGCCTGCTCGGATTGAAACTGATAACAGAAAAAGGGGAAAAGTCAAACGATTGATTTGCACACAAGTCGAGATGGGCTGGTAGGTGGATTGCTCCTCTTGCCACCATATGTTAATGTGCATTTCATTCAAAAGTCGATAAAAAAAAGAACAAACTCCGGACTATCACTGCCAGAGCCGGCAGCAGCAGTCCAGGGCAGTCCAGTAGTAGTGGATATTCATTTATAATGCATGTGCTGCCATTGTCATAAATAGCTTTTGTCGTCATCAGTGAAGCATAAAAAAGGCCCAGCACTTTTACATCACCTGAATCGTTAATGTTAATTTATGCAGACGGGAGGGGGGAGCTTCAAAAAAGTCAAACAAAAATTTGGTCGCGAGCTTTGAGGAATTGCCAGCCATTTTCGGACGGTGTGCGTGGCCCAGCGCTAATCAGTGATTTATTCGTTGCTTTTAGGACAATATCTCTATCAAGTGTGGCCAGACGCGGGCGCGGGTCTGACAGATTTAAAACAATTGTCCAAATCGGACTGTGGGCAAAGGTCGGTGAATTATTTTGAAATAAAATTTGTCCAGCAGAGCACGCATGTTTGCGGATTCAGCTGGCGTCGTCCATTTTAGCCTTTCCATAAGCCGAAGGTGTTAAATTGTCATAAATTTTCAAGCTTTATGACAGCGCATAAGTATTTATGCGAGCTTTGTTTTTGGGCATATGTTTGACACATTTAAAAATTTTGATTTTTTTCAAAATTATCTTCTTATATTAAATGTAGTCATAAATGTATTTACCTGAAATTGGATTTTTTAATTTTTTTTTGTACAGAAATGTTTTAATTTATTACGGTGTACAACTTTTAAGGTGGGTGTGTCCACCCGAGTGAAATGTGTTCATCGTTCCAGATCTATCAGAAGCTTATTGCTGGGCGCGAACGACATCGCGGGGGTCTTAAATGTGCTGCCGCGAGAATCCATAATGGGTCTACCCATCCGAAAAGCATTTCATGGGAACGTTTTTGCGTGGGGGTGGGGTGCTTTTATGTTTATTCCGCGTTTAGCGATTTATGCGAGATTACACCGCTGTTACGGAGCTGCCGAACATCCCACTTAACCCGTTTTGGCAGAGAAAAAGGTCAGACAAAATTGTAAGGTCAATGATTCTTTATAATTTAGGAAAATTGTATAATTAAATATTTTTTCATTTATTTCAGGGATAAATCAAAAGAAAAAAAAAAACAGTATTTCTTATAAATTTATTAGTTAATCCTCCTCATGTCAAATAAAACACGAAAAAACACTAGCAATTGAATGAAATAATTGTTATACAATGCATTTAAACTATCTCTGTTGTTTTGAAGTCATTTGCTTTTTTAAGTATTGACGAAAAAAAACTTCGCGATTTTTTTTGTGTTGCTGAACATTGAAATTTTACAAAAAAATCATATATTTTCAAACTAGTCTTAACCTGCTGATACTCGATGATAAGAAATGCAGGAAAATGCATTTCTAATTGATTTCAGTTGATTTGTTTTTCATTTCCATTAAAATTGTATTTTTTGCGGAATAAAACTTTTTTGCTCCCTAATATTCAGACAAATTTTGAAGGAGAGGGGCCGAAATAAATTTTGAGAAACAATTGGAACGGCCTTATAAATTTTCCGTAATAACGGGTTGAAATTTTTTTTTGTGTTTTTTTCGTGTGAAAAAAAATTATTTTTGTTAAGTTGTTTTTTTTTGCATTATTCATTAAAATAAAAACAATTTTCGTGATTTTTTGTAAGAGAATATTTTTTGGAGGGTTTTTAGGGTTATTGCCTTCCTCCAGAAATTTTTTTTCAATTTACTTTTTGAAGGATTTTTTCGTTGTTATTTTGGTTGTTATGTTATTTCTTGTTTTCAAATAGAGCAGTTTTTTAAGCGGAATGCTAAAAGACCGCTGAGTTTTTTGAAATGAGCATTTCATACTAGATTTTTGAAATACAATATGACTATTTGATGTGTTTAATTCAGGTATTTTTTTTTAAATAAAAAAGGAAAATAAATGGATAGTGATTGTACATTATTTGTTGTATTTTATGAATTAAAGCAAGTTTTTTTTATTTAAAAAATAGTGATTTACATCATATGTTTGAATTGTTTGAAACAAAGCAAATTGAATTGTTAGGAAAGTTTTCGCAAAATGCGCATTTTAACACAAACGTTTTTTTTTCTTGCAAAAACATCATTTAATTTTTTTTTCGCTGTGACGCTAGTATATTAAAAAAAATATTGTTTTTACTCTTTAAAAAGGGGCGAAAAAAAAAATTTTCTTTCGTTTTCAAATGCAAAATTGGATTTGAAATCAAAAGTACCTTTAAGAAATTTTGACCCGTTTCGAGGTTTATTTACTTGAAGTGTGATTGAAAAAACAAAAACAAAATGCTGAGTTTCGATATTTTTACTTTAAAACCCTATTTTGAATGTTCAGAAAATTTACTTCTAATTTAGTAGAAATAGTTTACTTGAACTCTTACTTTTTTTTGAAAAAGTCATAAGGGTAATTCTCCGCCAACTCACACAGAAGTTGCCCGACCCCTCTTCGATTTGCGTGAAACTTTGTCCTAAGGAATAACTTTTGTCCCTGATCACGAATCCGAGGTCCGTTTTTTGATATCTCGTGACTCGTGAGAGGCGGTACGACCCCTTTCATTTTTAAACATGCGAAAAAAGAGGTGTTTTTTAATAATTTGCAGCCTGAAACGGTGATGAGATAGAAATTTGGTGTCAAAGGGACTTTTATGTAAAATTAGACGCCCGATGTGATGGCGTACTCAGAATTCCGAAAAACCGTATTTTTCATCGAAAAAACACTAAAAAAGTTTTAAAATTTCTCCCATTTTCCGTTACTCGACTGTAAAAAATTTGGAACATCTCATTTTATGGGAAATTAAATGTACTTTTTGAATCTACATTGACCCAGAAGGGTCATTTTTTCATTTAGAACAAAATTTTTCATTTGAAAATTTCGTGTTTTTTCTAACTTTGCAGGGTTATTTTTAGAGTGTAACAATGTTCTACAAAATTGTAGAACAGACAATTACAAAAATTTGATATATAGACATAATGGGTTTGCTTATAAACCTCACGAGTTATCGCGATTTAACCAAAAAAAGTTTTGAAAAAGTTACTTTTTGCGTTTTTCTTCGTTTCGTCGTCCGTGTCTGTCGCGGGTGACCTTGAACGGCCATGATCGATGACGACCAACTTTTTCAAAACTTTTTTTCTTAAAATCACGATAACTCGTGAGGTTTATAAGCAAATCCCTTATGTCTATATATCAAAATTTTTGTAATTGTCTGCTCTACAATTTTGTAGAACATTGTTACACTCTAAAAAATAACCCTGCAAAGTTAGAAAAAACACGAAATTTTAAAATGAAAAATTTTGTTCTAAATTAAAAAATGACCCTTCTAGGTTTCGAAAAGTACATTAAATTTCCCATAAAATGACATGTACCAAAATTTTTTCAGTCGAGTAACGGAAAATGGGAGAATTTTTAAAACTTTTTTAGTGTTTTTTCGATGAAAAATACGTTTTTACGGAATTCTGAGTACGCCATCAAATCGGGTGTCTAATTTTACATAAAAGTCCCTTTGACACCAAATTTCTATCTCATCACCGTTTCAGGCTGCAAATTATTGAAAAACACCTCTTTTTTCGCATGTTCAAAAATGGAAGGGGTCGTACCGCCCCTCCGTCACGAGATATTAAAAAAACGGACCTCGGATTCGTGATCAGGGACAAAAGTTTCTCCTTAGGACAAAGTTTCACGCAAATCGAAGAGGGGTCGGAGCAACTTTTCCCGATTTCGTGTGAGTTGGTAGAGAATTACCCATCATTTAAAATCTAAAGCCCTTTTAAGTGTTGAACTTTTCGACAAAAATATGTTTGGACTAGGGCATATTATGGACATAAAAAAATGGGGAAAAAACAAAATGCACCTTATCATTTTTTTTAAACAAATCTTTCGATTTCCGATCCGATTTTGCGATTTTTTTTTGTTTTTTCTTATCAGATTTTAAAAGTATTTTAATCCTTCAAAACGTATCGAAAAAATGAGGTATTCAAAAATAATGTTTTAGCGCAAATTGTTTATTTTTATGTTACAATTCAATCAAAATTCACAATTCATAAATTCAAGAACATACCACATGAGTTAAACAACAAACAAAAAAATCGTTCGTCCTCCCCAACGATTCATTTATCATCGCCCACTTAACATTCACCAATATCGTCAAACAACGCGGTTTGGAGATTGATTCACTGATTAGCATCAGCTTGGAAGAAGGAAGCAACAAATAAACGTCAGAATCAGTTGTTTTTTGTTCCTTCCACCAAATGGCGGAAAGGAAAATGAAGTCACAACAAACGCTACCAAAAAGAAACAAAACAGTCATTAGGTTGAAAATGAGCCCTCATTTGATTCCAGTTTGAAGAAATGTTCCTATTTGTGGTAAATTTCTCAACATATGAAAAATTAACATTCAACAAGTCAAAAATGGGTACATTCACCCTAGTTGATGCAACGGTGAAAATAGACCAGTATTCGGAACGTTCTATTAATCATCGCTTGTTTACACTGGTAAGCGCTCGTAATACCGATCTTGGAGGACGCAAACAGATGGAAAAGCTGTGATTTTTATCATTTAATTAAAAATGAATAGCGCACAAAAGGTTAGTTTTGTCCGTTGGGTTGCATTCTGCAGAACCACGTCCACCTAAAGAAAGAAAGGGAAGGGGGATCCGCTTAATTAGAGTGTAAATAATTGAACGATGGCAAAATTGAAGGAACAGAAATTATTTTTGGCGACATTCTTACTAAAATTTGGACATTGGGTCAAACTAAGATTATTTCTGATGAGTTGTAGAGTTGTTCAAAAGATGTTGCACAATTGTTGCTGTAAAAGTTTCAGAGATTGTAGTTTTTTCATCGATTTATCAAGTTTTGACCATTTCTCCAATCAACTATCTTACAGTGCCCAACCGCAACAGTGACCAGCGCAGCTGCGACGTAATAGAGATTGCTTTTTGCACAAGGACCGGTCCATTGTTTGACGAGAAAGTGAAACGCTCTCGGCTTCATGTCACTTCATCAAATAATCATCTCATTGAAGGCCACCGGAGCGAAACAAATCAAAATCGCCTCTTGGCTCCTCGGCTGATGACGAACAAAGAAAAATGGCGAGAAAGAATGAATTTCACTTGTTCCGCTCGACCAGCCTGGCCCAGGAGGCAGCTGGCCGAAGCCAGCATCGCATTGTTGCTTCATTAATTTATCATAAGTTCAAATAAGTGTCGAGACCCCCTGTGCTGGACGGGACCGAAGATCTCGGGCGACGTAATTCGGAAATCCGGAGCATCGGCAGCAACAGCGGTCAGGGAGTACACAAAAACATACAAAGATGGACAGAACAGGACACATGACGCCGACGAGGACATATCCGTTACAGCTGACGTCCGAGCAGAGCCTAGGAGATGGAAGGACAATCACATAACTGATGGATCATGGAGAAAAAATTAGGGATCCATCCACTCAACAGTGGACAATCTGTTTTCTGCATGTATTCTGATCTAATAAATCTTGGAGTATTTGAACAATTTTTCTTGAACACAACTCCAATCAACCACCCAAAAGTCATCCCGGATGACGTACAGTCTCACCCCGCACAACAAAAAAAAAACTAGATGAAGATATTGGCTGCTCAGAGTTTCCGAGCATTTGGTTTCAGAAATTCATTCAACCGCATCGAAAACGGTTGGCGTCGGTGGCAAGCTGAACACTGAAAGTGATACCGCTGGAGCCTGTCACTGCCCGGTCAGCGGTTGGTGCTGCCATTGTGTTGTCCGGGTGAATCCAATCGACGGGGTCTTCTCTCTGACTGACAAGATCTATCGCAAAGGGTCGATTTTTTTTCGTTGGAGGATTTTCGCTTTTTGCTGGTGCGGTTTGACTTTTGTGAGGCGGCTGTCACATTTTGGTGTTTTTTTTTATCAGAGCATGACTTTTAGATGGTTATTGAATTTGAACTGAGTGGGACACATGCGTGCATAATTTTGTTCATTGTGCTGTAGATCTTTGGAATTGATTTCAAATTCTTGCCAGGTGGAAGGTTATTAGAACAAACATTATTGAATCTTACCTCATTTGAGAAACATGTCAAATAGTTCATTCCTTTTTTTAATATCATTAATTTGAATTATTCTTCTTTCTGAGTAAAAACTATTCGAAAATTTTGAAAAAATAAAACAATCTTGATTTGGTGTCTTCGGCAAAGTTGTAGGTTAGCCTCTCTGAGAATTTTGGCTCGAGCCGCAAGTCGATTTGGCTCACTGGAGAACTTTTCATAAAAATTGGTTACACGGGAAAAATCGGACTTTTTTCTTTTTGACTTTTTCTCACTAAAAGTTGAATTCCAAAAATAAACTTGCTTTTTTATTTAACATTATTTATTTTATTTTTTGTGAGACTTAAAAAGCCATATCTTGGGCTAGAGTTTAGGATTTTGCAAAATCGTTTACCAAAGATATATTTGTAAAAAAAATAATTTTTGAGTATATCTGATATATCGACAGGCATTTTAAAATTATTTTTTTTTAAGTTAGAAAAAATATAAAAGTCGAAACTACGAGCAATGGTTTAAACATTAGAGTGCTATTTGGTTTGCCGGTTCAAAATATTTTAAAACGAGCTCAGACAAGCTCAATATGATTCTCAATGCAGACAAATGCATGTTGGATTGTTTTCAGATGATAAGACTTCTTTTTTTAAAATAATTTTGCAGTTTTAAGAAAATGTTTGATGAAACTTTGTCCTTATGTCAAATGAAGTCATCGTGCATCATTAGTTTTTCCAATACAATTTGGAGGATTGTCATACAAAATGAGTTTGGAAATGTATGAAATTCTGTATCTTGAGAAGGGATTTTCTGGTACATTTGGTGTCTTCGGCAAATTTTTTGGTTATGTTTTGGTCTTTCTGGAAAAAATAGATGCACGGAAAAATCATATTTTTTTTATTTAGCTTTTAGTGAAAGCTGAATTCCTATAATATGTTTTTTTGACATTTTGCCTTCCTCTCTGAGGTAAGGCTATAATCCTGCTCTAAAAATGAACTTTTTATTAAAAGCTCGAAGACCCACCTTCATATATACATATCGACTCAGAATCGAAAACTGAACAAATGTCTGTGTGTGTGTATGTGTGTGTGTGTGTGTATGTGTGTGTGTGTATGTATGTATGTGTTCAAAAATCTTGCCAAGTTTTCTCAGCACTGGCTAAACCGATTTTGATCGAACCAGTTGCATTCGACTTGGTTAAGGGTCCCATACATCGCTATTGAATTGTTTTAAGTTTCGATAAGTAGTTCAAAAGTTATGTATAAAAATATGTTTTCAAATATATCCGGATCTCAATTATATGCAAGTAAAAGATGTCCGTATCCATCATCCAACCCATCGTTGGTTAGGTAATCAAAAAACCTTTCCAACGAGTCCACAACATCGAAGATCTGGCAACCCTGTCTCAAGTTATGACCACTTAAGTAATATTTATGTACTTTTTTGAAGCCGGATCTCACTTAAATGCATGTAAAAGATGTCCGGATCCATCATCCGACCCATCGTTGGTTAGATAATTGAGAGATCTTTCCAACGAGTCCACAACATTGAAGATCTGGCAACCCTGTCTCGAGTTATGACCACTTAAGTGATATTTATGTACTTTTTTGAAGCCGGATCTCACTTAAATGTATGTAAACGATGTCCGGAACCATCATAAAACCTATCGTTGGTTAGGTAATCAAGAGACCTTTCCAACGAGTCCACAACATCGAAGATCTGGCCCTGTCTCGAGTTATGACCACTTAAGTGATATTTATGTACTTTTTTGAAGCCGGATCTCACTCAAATGTATGCAAACGATGTCCGGAACCATCATCCGACCCATCGTTGGTTAGGTAATCAAGAGGCCTTTCCAACGAGTCCACATAATTGAATATCTGGCAACCCTGTCTCGAGTAATGACAACTTAAGTTATATCTGTGTACTTATTTTTCTGGTCCTAAAAAAATAGCTGAAATATGTGTCCAAACCACTCATATTAACCATTGTTGGTAAAAAGTGAGGAAGGCATCAACCACATAGGTGGATTAAGTAAGTTTTTTGAACTAAAACTAAACAAACTGGAACTAAAAAAGACATCTTCTTAGTCATAGTGCATGGTGATGCAAAATCTGGTTTTAGGAAATATCAAAAACCTGCACAAAAAAAAATAAATAAATGCTAGAAATATTTTTTCATCAAAAATGAATTTTCAATCAAAAACTAATTCCCCCTATTTTGTTGGTAAAATGTATCGTTTTAAAGTTATAGCAACTGAGCAGTTCTCTACGGAATCGGTCTTTTTTCTTTAATTTTAATTTTTGTATTTTTTAATCCGGCTGATACTTTTTTGGTGCCTTCGGTATGCCCAAAGAAGCCATTTTGCATCATTAGTTTGTCCATATAATTTACCATACAAATTTGACAGCTGTCCATACAAAAATGATATGTGAAAATTCAAAATTCTGTATCTTTTGATGGAATTTTCTGATCGATTTGGTGTCTTCGGCAAAGTTGTAGGTATGGATATAGACTACACTGAAAAAAAATGATACACGGTAAAAAAAATTTTGGTAATTTTTAATTTCATTTTTTGTCACTAAAACTTGATTTGCAAAAAAACACTATTTTTAATTTTTTTTTTATTTGTTTTAGAGGACATCAAATGCCAACTTTTCAGAAATTTCCAGAATGGCCAAAAAATCTTCGACCGTGTTATGATTTTTTGAATCAATACAGATTTTTTCAAAAAATCGAAATACTGGTCGTAAAAATTTTTCAACTTCATTTTTCGATGTAAAATGGAATTTGCAATCAAAAAGTACTTTAGTGAATTTTTGATAAAGTGCAGCGTTTTTAAGTTATAGCCATTTTAAGGTAACTTTTTTGAAAATAGTCGCAGTTTTTCATTTTTTAAAATTGGTGCCCATGTTTGTCCACCTTTGAAAAAAATATTTTTGAAAAGCTGAGAAATTTCTCTATATTTTGCTTTTTGCGGACTTCGTTGATACGACCCATAGTTGCTGAGATATTGCCATGCAAAGGTTAAAAAACAAGAAAATTAATGTTTTCTAAGTCTCACCCAAACAACCCACCATTTTCTAATGTCGATATCTCAGCAACTAATGGTCCGATTTACAATGTTAAAATATGAAACATTCGTGAAATTTTCCGATCTTTTCGAAAAAAATATTTTGAAAATTTTCAAATCAAGACTAACATTTCAAACGGGCCAAACATTCAATATTTCGCCCATTATCGATCAGAAAATTCCATCAAAAGATACATAATTTTGAATTTTCACATATAATTTTTGTATGGACAGCTGCCAAATTTGTATGGAAAATTATATGGACAAACTAATGATGCAAAATGGCTTCTTTGGGCATACCGAAGGCATCAAAAAAGTTTCAGCCGGATTAAAAAAATACATGCCTTAGCAAAAATTTTATTTTGGTTTTATCTTTATATTTAAAAAAATATCATTGTTTCAATTAGTTTTAATCAAAGTTTTTTTTTGAATTAATCTATTTTCTTTTTAAAATTGATATTATTTCCAGACGTATTCTAATCACTGGCACAACATGCTGGGTATCTTCTACGTGAAATGCCAAACAAGTTCTTCTAAAAGAGGAGTTAGAGCGGATGCATGTCTGATTATTTCAATCAATTATATAAATGAACAAATAACATCAGAAAACAAAACATTCCATTTCGTACAATTGGAATCATTTGGCAACAAAAAAATTTTAAGCTTTTTGCTTCAAATTAACTTTTATCTTTTTTAAGCAATACGAATAAAATAGATAGTTTTCAAGGAATGATTAAGCAAGGTTGCCATTTTTTCAAGTAACTTTATCAAAGATGATTTTATCAGCACAAGTCGTACATTTATCTAACGAGGTTCACCGATTTTAATTAACCGTTTAAATCAAAAAACTTTTTTTTTAAAGTGCTAAAAAGTTCAAATTTTCAGCATCTATTTCAGTGCTTATTTTGAAAAGTGTTACTATGCCAATCTGTTATTTTTGGTTCAGAACAGTAGGTATTTTCAACGTTCAAGAATGACAGAAAAAGAAAGTAGTTTCACGATGGAATTGCAAAATAGTAGTTAATGCAACAAGTTGCAAAAAGAGCATTTTTTCAGCACGAGTCGGACATTTAACCAATGAGGTTCACCGAGTTGGATAAATACTAATTATAATTCAAATGTTCATGAATGTTGTCAATTGATCGTTTAAATCAAAAACATGTTGAAACGCATAACTTTTCGAAACTAGTGCTGAAAATTTAAATTTTTCAGCATCAATTTCAGTGCTAAAAAGAAGAAATTTTCAGCATTTGTTTTGAAAAGGGTTTCTATTCGATTCTGTTATTTTGGTCCAGAAAGTAAGCTGTTTCGTCGTTCAAAAATGACAGGAAAAGTAAATAGTTTCACTACGAGATTGCACAAATATTTTAAAATCTTTAAAACATTAATCAACAAGGTGTTTTGAAAAAATTGTTTTCAAGAACTTTCACTGATTTTTATTATGGTTTTTTGAATATTTTCCAAGTTGTACTTGAAGCGTTATTTGACAAAGGGGTCATAACGTTGTCTATTATTTAAATATATTGGCAGTACAATGAAGTTTGTTGGATACATTCAACAATTCATTTCAACACATATTCAGTACGCAGAAAGCATAATAACGGACATCAAACAGCGCCACGTATACTATTAATTTAATTCAAGTTTTATTCCAGCCCATCTTCAAAAGAATGCATGAACATCTGATAAACGTCGCCATGCCCACTTGAAGCTCAGCCAGCAGTGGCCATCAAGATAACAAATCGCCAAGACTTACTGCTCACCGAACAAGGTGATGAAAGTTTCATTTCTCTTCATAAATTTAAATAAATTTGTCATCAACAGCCAATTGCTGTGGCCCCTAGTGTGCAGGCAGAGAGTGTTAAGTAAAGGGTTTTTTTTTGTTTGCTCCTGCCCGGGGATAAGACGAATCGTGCAGCATAAATCTTGATCCTCGCACATGAAAAAAAGAAGAACTGTCGTACATATTATTTTAAATTTTTAATTTTTCACTCGATTCATCGCCCGCTTGTTATTCGGCCCAACTCGACACTAAATCACACACTGCTCGGAGACCCACTCGGGGATGAGGAACTGCTACCAGGAAACCGTAGCGGACTCTGTTTTTTGATACCCCGAGAAATTGTCGTATGAAGTGAGGACTTTGAATAAAGGAAATGAAATCTCACATTTGAAGCTCTCTTGATTCCCTTCTACAAAGTCCCCAGAATCAACCAGTAACGAGCCACATCAAGACGAAAACGAAGAAAAAGTGACAACTCTCCTGATGTTCATCGAGATGTTACCCCGGTCGTCGTCGTTTTCAGGGCTTCCTGGAAGTGCTGGTTGCATAATAAAACATAATCTTCCAGCAGCAGCAGCAGCACTGACTTGGAAGACAGACGGACGGACCCAGGGAATCATTCTCGCCTTGTTTTTGTTTCTATTGTCACCGTTGGACATTGTCTCTCGGTTAAGGTCTCTTGTCTGGTTTTGCAGCGGGATCGCGCGCCGTTTCGGGGTAATATTTTGACAAATTTCGGTGTCCTGTGTCCTCCTCGGGGCGAAAAAAAAAACAGCATCACACAGGTCATAAAGGCGTGCCCTTTTCATTGGGTTTTGGGTTATCGTTTGGAAGATTGTTTTTTTTTGCTTGTCTTTTCTTGAATTTTTGATGTTACATTGCAGCAGCCCCGAAGTGCACCGTTGTTGTAGCTGTTTAGGGGGCACAAAAAAGCGGTGACAAGATTTGAAACATCATTATTTAGTAGCCTTGTGGATAACAAAACGAGGTACCTTGTTGAGCGCGCCTTGTCGTAATTTATTGTTCACTTTTTGGGTTGTGTTTTGTTTGGAGGAAATTTAAACACAGCATGACCTTCCCAGAAAGACAGACTTGGGAGTTGTTAAAATCTCATGTATATCTAATGAAGCACAAATTAGCACAAAACTTTTTTTTCGTTAAATCACAATGTTGTTAATTCAGTGATTTCTAGCAGCATCAACCAGCAATTTTCAATGCCGCAACTATTAGCTTTCACATGAGCAATTCTTTAAGATTTTGGTAACTCGATTCTTTTTGTATTTTTCAATCCAGCTGAAACTTTTTTGGTGCCTTCGGTATGCCTAAAGAAGCTATTTTGCATCATTAGTCAAATTATTCACTCTACAGCATTGCCTTGGCATTCTCGATTGCGAGATTCTTACTCGAAACTAGGTGTCCGAAGGCTTGAAGGCAATTGCAAACCTCTTTTTACACGTTAGCTTCTATCCACCCCGGGATTCGAACTGATTACCTTTGAATTGTTAGTCCTACTGCCTACCAGCGACTCGAAAAATGCCACCGGGACCGTCTGGGATCGAACCCAGGCCGACTGGGTAAGTGGCAATCACGCTTACCCCTACACCAAGTTCCCGGCATCATTAGTCTGTCCATATAATTTTCCACACTAATTTGGCAGCTGTCCATACAAAAATATGAAAATATATATGAAAATTCAAAAATCTGTTTCTTTCGAAGGATTTTTTGAACGATTTGCAAAAAAAAAACACTATTTTTTCATTTTCTGATATGTTTAAGGAGACATCAAATGCCAACTTTCAGAAATTTCCAGAACGGGCGAAAAATCTTTGAAGGAGTTATGAATTTTTGAATCAATACTGATTTTTTTCAAAAATCGAAATATTGGTCGCAAAAAAATTTTAACTTCATTTTTAATGCAAAATTGAATTTATAATCAAATAGTACTGTAGTGAAATTTTTAAAAAGTGCACCGTTTTCAAGTTATAGCGATTATTATGTAACTTTTTTTTTTAATATTCACAATTTTTATCTTTTTTAAATAAGTACACCCAAAGGAAATATAAATCTCAAAATCTGCAACATTGGATTTGCTGCAGAAAATGTCACATTTTATAACATTTTTTGCAGCAAGTCCGTAGATCATTTTTGCCCGCGTGTAAAAATTTCAGCAATCTGCAGTTCTCACCAACACATATAATGCTGGCCCGTTTCCGAGCAACACTCCAAAGAGAAGAATATGTTGGTGCTCTTTCATTCACATTTCATCAAGCGTCCATGACGCGGTGGTAGCGTGTCGGATCAGCAAACAAGAAGTTGGTGGTTCAATCCTCGTTCTGTTAAGAGTTTTTTTTGTGAAATACAATCAAAAAGCCGTCGGTAATGTCGGTAATTGTCGGAGGACAGATTTTATGCAGATTCTGATATATTTTCATGCCACCATGTATCATAATCATGCTACCCCCGGTTGGGTGTACCCATGTGTGCACACTTAAAACTTATTTTTGAAAAGCTAAGAAAATTATCTATATTTAGCGTTTTTGAACTTTGTTGGTACGGTTGCAAAGGCATTGTTTTGATTCCCAAATCGTTAATTTCCCATCAATATCCCAATTATCCTACTAACGAATCACCGGTAACAACTTAAAACGCGCATATTCAAGCAGCAGCAGCATCAACGGAAACCCGGTGACAAATTTCCCAACCATAAATTCCGCCACAACCATCCAGCAGCTCTCGACCCATCTGACCAACGGAACCGACCATCACCGCCATTCGCTGCCTATCGTATCGTCAATTTCTACTGGTTTTGAATAATTTATGCTCCCGGTCGGTCGTTGTTGCTGCTGTTGCTTCGGGAACATCGACTAGCCCATATGTAAATGGGTTCCTCTCCCGGATCGGTTTCTATGGAGGCCCAGGCCATTGTTGCTTCGTTATGACCACAAATAACATCGAAAACGACTTATGGCCTTGCCGCGGAGAAACTGCTGCTGGACATCTGCCCCCGAAAAAAAATAACTCCGGCAGAACCCACACTGCCCGGCCACGGTCGGAACGGATTAAATTTGAATAAATACACCCGGTTGTACACTCCGCGCGGGGTTGATGGTTGATGGCTCTTCCGAGAGAGAGAGAGAACCCCAAACTCAATTATACGCCTGACCGGGTGCACCTTGTGGCCCAGGATCGTCCATCAACTTCAACTGTGGTTTTGTGGAACCTCTTTCCGCAGTTCCGTCGTAAATCGCGTACTCCAAGTGCAACATCGACACAACATGTGAGTTCGAGAAATCGTTAGAACGCCAGCACAATAAAACAATAAACCAATTTCCATAATTTAATCAATAAATTTCCAAGAGAGACCTCATTTGACTTGACAAATTTTCCGTTTGAAGAAGGGGTTCGTCTCCAGAGACATGCGGGTCTTCGCGTCCCAGTGAGACAATAAACCCCTCGTAAAACTTTGAATTATTCTTAAGGCCCAAACCCATTGCAGCAAAAGGGCACGGAGGGCAATAATTTTGACAATTTACCATCAACATTTTGTCGTGTCCCACCTTCGCTTCCTGCCATCTCCTACCTGTCCCCGGGGTTCCCACCGATTCAGCCCGAAATTGTTGAGCCACCTGTCTGTCCCGAGAACCGTTCAATAAATTCTCAATAGTCTTCGTCCGTTCGTTTGTAACAGATTTTTCGTAGAGCGAGTTCTCATGCTTTTTATTTAACATTCTCCCTCGCAGCCTAGATAACAAATGGCCCATAGTTTCGATGACAGTTTTTTGACAAAATTCTCACTCCCAACTCCCAACTGCTTGGTCTGGCTTCAGGTGGGAAAGATGGACGCTTTTGTTTGGGAAAAAGGCGTTTTGTTTTCTTTGAAACATTCTGATTGGGCTTTGTTTGTTTTGGGTTATGAACATGGGCCAAGAAGAATAGATTCCTCAATCATCGATCGATTGGATTTTGATTGGGCGAACATGGTCAACGATGTGACAACTTTTGGTGTTGTTCCGAGAAGGTTTGGTAAATATTGATTACAACAATATTTTTTAGTATAATAAATTATAATTTAATTTGCATTTTATACTTAGGTACTAAATAAATTATGCATAAGGCCAATGCATATATATTTTTCAATGTTTTTGTCCCTCGACTTTGGCCGAGGTATGAGCCCTCCCAAAAAAAAAACATAATAATTGACATAACAAGCCAGAATTTTGACAATTTTCTACAAACTCACGCGAAATCGGGAAAAGTTGCCCCGTTCCCTCTTCGATTTGCGTGAAACTTTGTCCTAAAGGGTAACTGCTGTCCCTGATCACGAATCCGAGGTCCGTTTTTTGATATCTCGTGACGGAGGGGCGGTACGACCCCTTCCATTTTTGAACATTCGAAAAAAGAGGTGTTTTTCAATAAATTGCAGCCTGAAACGGTGATGAGATAGACATGGTGTCAAAGGGACTTTTATGTAAAATTAGACGTTTACGTCGGATGTTTTAAATATTTTCCCATTTTCCGCTTCTCAACTGAAAAATATTTTGAAACATGTCATTTTAAGGAAAAATTAATGTACTTTTCGAATCTTCCTTGACATCAGGGGTGTGTTTGATGGGCTTGAGCTAGGTAGATGCGCATTTGGCTGAGGGCGCCTACAGTGCATACATGATTTTTAGGGCGCTGCCAGTCACTTACTGATATGGGAGGCGCTTATAGTGAAAACGTATTTTTAAACTTAATAATTAAACAAAATCCTAAAGTACCTAAACATAAACAAAGCGTAGATTAAATTAACAATTAAAATAATTGTATGGTAAATTTACCTATTTTAACAAAGTAGTACTTATACTTAATACTTTTTGCATTAATTTTATTTTTTGGTACGATTTTTGCTGATAATTTTTTTCTGTTATTTTGAATCAATATTATTAGAAATTAAAAAATGTCTTGTCGCAAAAAGAACGATACACGCCTGTGAATCCGTTGCCGATACCTCAAGGTTAAAGTGGCTAGATTATAAGGTGTTACGTAGATTCCGCATTATCAGAAATAAAAGTTACTTCATTTGTTTGATTTTTTTTTTCATACAAAAATGTGCGCACCTTCCCGCAAATTTATTTTAGGAAAACATAACAAAAAGAATTTCAAAAATTCTTTAACAATTAGTAAGGTAATTCACTTGGCTAAACACTTGCTAGAAAGTTTCAAATATTTAGAGAACCTATAGGTTTGTAAACATTATTTAGTAAACTTCAAATATAAGATCAAAACAGACAAACAGTGACTTTTGCCCTTAACTTACACAAACTTCACTTTATTTATGAAAATTCATAAAATTGACTCTAAACCTAGTCATAAACCCTTTCTTTGTCCCGTCTTACTCGATAATGAAAATGCCCATCACCCAATGTGGACAAATAAAAAAAAATTGTCTGCAGCGTGGAAAAACGCAACCCATTGCAATGAAACAATAGAATCTTTTAGTTAATTAAAATTTTTAATGTCGCACCTATCATAAAAAGATAACTCTATCTACACATAACTAAATTTGATCCTTTTTGGAATTGATAATAAAAACTGACTATCGCGTATTCAATCCAGAATTATATATTAACAGGGTATCCACGGTAAGTTTCGGAGAACAAATCTAAGATAAAAGAGAGATGTAACTTTTTGAATATTTTTTTATTGATTTTAAGGTATATTTCTATGGAAAAATCACATGAAATTGATAGAAACACGTACATTCATATTTATCAAATTTGTCATTAACATGCCTTGAATGACTTGAACGGGACCATCCATAAACCACGTGGACACTTTAGGAGGGTATGGTGATTGTCCACGATTCATACAAAAAAGTTTTTTTTTGTATGGACAATTGTCCACGAGGGGGGTGGAAGGGTGGGGAAGGTAACAGATTCCCAAAAAAGTGTCCACGTGGTTTATGGATGGTCCCAACTTGAAAATAACATATAAAAAAAATCAGTTATCCGAAAAACCCAATTACTTAATAAGGAAAGAAGGCAGAATTCCTAAAATAAAGGAATTTCGTACTTTTTATTTATTTCAAAAAAATCAAAATCAAATTATTTGCTCTGCAGCATTGCCTTGGCGTTCTCGATTACGTGATTCCTACTCGAAACTAGGTGTCCGAAGGCTTGATTGTTGAGGCAATTGCAATCCTCTTTTTACACCTAAGCTTCCATCCACCCCGGGATTCGAACGGACGACCTTTGGATTGTTAGTCCAACTGCCTACCAGCGACTCCACCGAGGCAGGACCCAGGGAGACGACTCCTACACCTGGACTGAGCTAACGACCTAACCTTTTTTTTAGGTTAGTCCGGGGCCAACATTCACTTCCCGTCCGACGGAAGGCGTGATCAGACAAATCTCGTCTCGAAAAATGCCACAGAGACCGTCTGGGATCGAACCCAGGCCGACTGGGTGAGAGGCAACTATTTTGACTATTTTGAACTTTATCTTTGCAATCAAAACGGAGGAAACAGATTGACTAGCTCTCAATAGAATAATCTGATGCGATTTAGTATTACCTAAAGCGTCCAATTTCCCGGGGTTACAAAATTCCCGGGAAACGGGAAATTTTAAATTTATCCAAAATTGTTCTTATATTGGTTCTGGTTCTGGTTAATATTCTTCAACAAAATTGTATAAAATAGCAACTTAAATGATCAAAATATGTGCGAGGGTCAATTAATGCTTTAACTGCTTGCAAAAAATACCCGAATGGGCCAACTTGCTTTTCTTCTGTTAGAAATCCATCAACAATTGATTTGGACAAATCAAAGTCAGTATTGTGGTCCTTTAGTGACTCATGCTGATTTTGATTCTGATCACCTTCCAGTAACTTTTTCACTTTCTCATGAAGCAGTTACCAGACCCAATAGTTCTGTGTTTAATTACCACAAAGCTAATTGGGACAGGTATCAGCATCATATTGGGAATAATTTGAATCATGATTTTGTTTTAGAAACCAAAGCTGATATTGATTCAGCCTTGGAATCTTTAACTAATGCAATTTTGGATGCTAGGAATATTGCTATTCCTAAAGTCCAAGTCAAATTTGATTCTCCCATTATTGATGACGATCTTCAGCTTCTGATTCGTCTGAAAAATGTTCGCCGAAGACAGTATCAACGTTCTCGTGATCCTGCACTGAAGCGAATTCAAAAAGATTTGCAAAAGGTTATTGACCACAGATTCACTCTCCTGCGAAATGAAAAGTTCGCAAGAGATGTCGAACAAATTAAACCTTATTCCAAACCTTTTTGGAAACTTTCAAAGGTTCTTAAGAAACCTCAAAAACCCATCCCTTCTTTAAAAGATGGTGATAATATTCTATTAACTAATGGGGAAAAAGCTCAAAAACTTGCTCAGCAGTTTGAGAGTGCTCATAATTTCAACTTGAATGTTTTGAGTCCTATTGAAAATCAAATTTCAATAGAATTTCAGAATATTGTTGAACAAGAATTTTCATCAGATGAAGTTTTTAATACGGATCTGAATGAAATAAAATTTATTATCAAAAAATTTAAAAATATGAAAGCCCCTGGTGAGGATGGCATTTTTTACATTTTAATTAAAAAATTACCAGAAGCAACTTTAAGTTGCTTGGTCAAAATTTTCAACAAATGTTTTGATTTGGCATATTTTCCCAGTAGTTGGAAAAATGCCAAAGTAATTCCGATTTTGAAACCGGATAAAAATCCTGCTGAAGCCTCAAGCTATCGGCCCATTAGTTTGCTTTCATCTATTAGTAAATTATTCGAAAGAATAATTCTTAATAGAATGATGACGCACATTAATGAAAATTCAATTTTCGCTGATGAGCAGTTTGGATTTCGCCTTGGGCATTCAACTACTCATCAGTTGCTGAGAGTTTCAAATTTAATTCGAAGCAACAAATCTGAGGGCTATTCTACTGGCGCTGCTCTTCTTGATATAGAAAAAGCATTTGACAGTGTTTGGCATAAAGGTTTGATTGCGAAATTGAGAAGGTTTAATTTTCCGATTTATATCGTGAAAATTATTCAAAATTATTTGACGGATCGTACTCTGCAGGTATGTTATCAGAATAGCAAATCTGATCAACTACCTGTACGTGCTGGCGTCCCTCAAGGAAGCATTTTGGGTCCAATTTTATACAAGATTTTTACTTCTGACTTGCCTGATTTGCCCCCAGGATGTCAGAAATCACTTTTTGCTGATGACACAAGCATCTCCGCCAAAGGCAGAAGCCTTCGTGTCATCACAAGAAGATTACAAAAAAGCTTGGATATTTTCAATTCTTATTTGAAAGAATGGAAAATTACTCCAAATGCTGCAAAAACTCAACTTATTATTTTCCCTCACAAACCAAGGGCTGATTTTCTTAAGCCAAAAAGTCATCACATTATAAAGATGAATGAGGTAAATTTAAAGTGGGAGGATCAAGTGAAATATCTTGGACTTGGTTTTGACAAAAACCTTACTTACAAGGATCACATTGAAAGTATCCAGGTTAAATGTAACAAATATATTAAATGTTTGTATCCACTAATAAACAGGAATTCTAGACTTTGTCTCAAGAATAAACTGTTAATTTATAAACAAATTTTCAGACCTGCCATGCTTTATGCTGTGCCGATCTGGACAAGCTGTTGCTTAACCAGGAAGAAAAAACTTCAGAGGATTCAGAACAAAATTCTGAAAATGATTCTGAAACTTCCTCCCTGGTTCAGCACCAGTGAACTTCATCAATTAGCCGAAGTTGACACTTTGGATGTTATGTCCAATAAGATAATTGATGCATTTCGACAAAAATCATTGCAGTCTTCAGCTGCATTGATCCGCTCTTTATATAGTTTATAAGTTAGTTTTAAGGTATCCCTTTTCCCTTTTGTACATGTAGGACCTCCTACATTTGAAATCACTGAATAGCGAAAGCTACAATATTTCATGAATAAAAGAAAGTTGCTTGTATTTAAAATTGAGGTGAAAAGTCATCGTTTGTGATTGGACACTCAATAATAATTTAACTGAATGAATGTACATGGAAAAGAAATTTGAATAAATATAAATTAATAAAAAAAAACTGCTTGCAAAAACATTTTAAAGAAAATATATTGATATATATTGAGACGACGTGGAAATGAAAATAAAAAATAATGAAGAAAATATGGATTTGTTGGCAAATCTTTTTTCTTGAACAAATCTTACTTCTTTGAGCTCATGAATAAACAGATAAGCATTGAATTCACCTTTAAAATCAGCTTTTTTACTTGAAATATATTTTTTATAAAATCACCTTCTATATAATACGAAGTAGTTTTTTTAATGATTCAGCTTAATAAATGACTTCGTCTTAAAGAATTTTCATAGCAATAAAAGTAGTTTAGTTCATATTAAACCTCTTACGCGCTTGTTAGCTCAAGTTATTTTTTATTAATATTAAACTGTTAAAACTTTTTAACAAATTTACCAAATTCTTTTTGAATAACTTGCTCTGAGACATCAATTGATATTTTTTCAATTTTCATCCAATTTGGCCATGGTAAACAAAATCGCAAAAAAACATAATTTGATCTTGACATAACAGGATACCTAAGTTTCAAATGATATAACAACAATTTTCGTTTAAAAAACTAACCAGAATTATGATAGTAAATTTTCATTTCATAATATCGTAATTTTTGTTGCTCAACGAATAAACAAGATCCCAGTTGTGAAAGCTTCTGGAACGAATATTTTTTTAAATATTCATATTTTCATATGAAATTTTCAGGCGAACTGAATGGGTTTAAGAACAATAAATTTAAATGAATAATATTAAATTGAGTTTTTTTATAACTATTTTTTTTGTAAATTAAAAAAAAATGTGCCAAAAAGTTAGGAAAATGTATACTTTCGCTTGAGTTTCGGGAATTCCCGGGAAATTTACAAATTTCCCGGGAAACGGGAAATATTTTTTCCGGGAATTCTCGGGATTTTTTCCCACGACGGGAAATTGGACGCTCTAGTATTACCTGAAATTATGAAATTATATTATGCGCAATTATCGTTACTTTTAACAGCATTGCTTAATTGAGACGAGAAATTGATATCAAAATTTTATCTAATTTCTTTAACATCATATTTATGTATGAGCATTCAAAATGTCTCAGTTACCGCTTCCTATTGTGTAACTAAGCGAAATTCGCATATCTCAGCTAGTAACGAACAAATACTGATATTTTATTATGAGAACTTGTTCCGAAAATTGTTCTTAGAGATCTAATTGATAAAGTCTAGATTATACAAAGTGGAATCAAATTAGATAATTTAGAAAAATATGTGCAATTTGCATAGATTATGTATATGTATTAGGATGTAACAAAAAAGACTTTTTGGCGGGCATTCAGAGGTTTGTTCTGGTGGGCATACTGAGCTCGAGTCCCTAATATGAGCTTGATTGGACGTAACAGAAGCTGGCGCTTTGCATTTGAATTTTAAATGGGATTTAACCCGTAAATAAGATTTTTTTCAAAAATGTATTTTTTTTAGGCACTTCGGCCACTGAAGCGTTTATTTTCAACATCACTGGCGTGTAGGCCAGATCCTTGCACATCTTTTGGTATAAATAACATTGACATTTGGAGCACCCTGGAGCTCGGTACAGACCTTTAAAGTTTGGCATTTTTTCAAAAATCGGTCCCAGCAAAATCAAATGGTGTCTCGGACGCCGCGACGTATATCTTTTTTACGATTCAGTGGCCTATTGTTTCTATCAATTTTCAGTGACTTTCATAAGAAACATTTGATAAGATCGTTATAAAATTCTATCACTTCGAACAAAGCCTTAACGAGAAGCGAAGATCTCTCTCATCAAAAAATAAAACAGCAATTAAAAAATAATATTAATGGTACTGATTTCAGAAGAATTCTTTTTTTCAAAGCTTCGGGGTAAATGTTCCGAAAAACTCTACCCGTCAAAAGTCAACCTCTGTTAGAGGTTAAAAAGAGTAAGTCAGCCTACACAAGTCCTCTGTTGGAAACATGTTAACACAGCGATGCATAAGGTTTGCATGCCCTGTGAGGCTGTTGCTGCGAAGTGGTATAACAAAACGCATTACGCAAATGAATGACGAATTAGATTTTGCGCACTTTCAAACAAATAAAAAATAAATCAATGCGCTTGTGCTTTTAAAACGAGCTAAAAATATTAACCAGTTCGGAGTCTGGATTCACCTAAAGGGAAGACTTACTCCTTCAATCTGAGAAAGTCATTTGAAATCATTGGTCCAAATTTGTAACATTTTGGTGAGCGAGTCGGCTTCTCTCGCTTTTGGGGAAACATATAGTTGCGTACGCACAACAACCGAAAATCATTGAGTCAAATAAAAAAAAAACTTATGCATCGCAAGTGCGACAAAGCTAAATTTAAATAAAGCAAACACCAAACCATCGCGCAGCGATCGCGCATCGACTTAGCGACTTAGCGACTAACTGCGACAGCACTACACTGGAACACTGAAATGTTTGGTTGACTTTCCAGAAAGAGTGCATATGACTTGAAAAAAAGAAAAGGGCGCTTCAAAATTGAGCCAAGAAATTGGTGAAACTTGGTGCCAACCCTTTTATGGTCAAAAATATCGTTTAACTTGAATATTTTTCCTTAAAAAATTTAATAAATTTAAACAAACAGCTAAGTAGATGTCATCTACTCAAATCTACCCATAAGCACACCCCTGTTCAATTTTTTTTCAGCCATAAGGGCGCCTCCAGTCAAATTTTCAAATTAAGAATTTCAATACAATTTTTTAAGTCGTAGGGGCGCCTCCAGTCTAAGTTTCATATTGAGAATTTCAATACAATTTTTTAAGTCGTAGGAGCGCCTCCAGTCAAATTTTTATATTGAGAATTTTAATACAATTTTTTAATCCTAGGGGCGCCTCCAGTCAAATTTTCATATTGAGAATTTCAATACAGTGGACTCTCTCGTTGTCGATATTGAAAGGACCGTCGATAGCGGGAGTTATCAAATTATAGAACGAAAAATCAAAGCAATCTATTTGAAGGGACTGAAAATTTTATTGACAGCTGGAGCAATATTGACAACGAGAAGATCGACAGCCAGAGAGTCCACTGTACAATTTTTAAAGTCGTAGGGGCGCCTCCAGTCTAAGTTTCATATTGAGAATTTTAATACAATTTTTTAAGTCGTAGGGGCGCCTCCAGTCAAATTTTCATATTGAGAATTTCAATACAATTTTTTAAGTCGTAGGGGCGCCTCCAGTCAAATTTTTATATTGAGAATTTTAATACAATTTTTTAAATCCTAGGGGCGCCTTCAGACAAACCTCATTTAAAAAATATCGCTCCTCGACTTGGCGACTTTGCGACTAACTGCGACAGCACTACACTGGAACACTGAAATGTTTGGTTGACTTTCCAGAAAGAGTGCATATGACTTGAAAAAAAGAAAAGGGCGCTTCAAAATTGAGCCAAGAAATTGGTGAAACTTGGTGCCAACCCTTTTATGGTCAAAAATATCGTTTAACTTGAATATTTTTCCTTAAAAAATTTAATAAATTTAAACAAACAGCTAAGTAGATGTCATCTACTCAAATCTACCCATAAGCACACCCCTGTTCAATTTTTTTCAGCCATAAGGGCGCCTCCAGTCAAATTTTCAAATTAAGAATTTCAATACAATTTTTTAAGTCGTAGGGGCGCCTCCAGTCTAAGTTTCATATTGAGAATTTTAATACAATTTTTTAAGTCGTAGGGGCGCCTCCAGTCAAATTTTCATATTGAGAATTTCAATACAATTTTTTAAGTCGTAGGAGCGCCTCCAGTCAAATTTTTATATTGAGAATTTTAATACAATTTTTTAAATCCTAGGGGCGCCTCCAGTCAAATTTTCATATTGAGAATTTCAATACAATTTTTAAAGTCGTAGGGGCGCCTCCAGTCTAAGTTTCATATTGAGAATTTTAATACAATTTTTTAAGTCGTAGGGGCGCCTCCAGTCAAATTTTCATATTGAGAATTTCAATACAATTTTTTAAGTCGTAGGGGCGCCTCCAGTCAAATTTTTATATTGAGAATTTTAATACAATTTTTTAAATCCTAGGGGCGCCTTCAGACAAACCTCATTTAAAAAATATCGCTCCTCGACTTGGCGACATTGCGACTAACTGCGACAGCACTACACTGGAACACTGAAATGTTTGGTTGACTTTCCAGAAAGAGTGCATATGACTTGAAAAAAAGAAAAGGGCGCTTCAAAATTGAGCCAAGAAATTGGTGAAACTTGGTGCCAACCCTTTTATGGTCAAAAATATCGTTTAACTTGAATATTTTTCCTTAAAAAATTTAATAAATTTAAACAAACAGCTAAGTAGATGTCATCTACTCAAATCTACCCATAAGCACACCCCTGCTTGACATAGAAGGGTCATTTTTCCATTTAGAACAACATTTTTCATTTAAAAATTTCGTGATTTTTCTAACTTAGAAGGATTATTTTTTTATATTGTTATAATGTTCTACAAAAATGTAGAGCAGACAATTACAAAATAAAAAATCATAGATAAACCTTGGTTTGCTTATAAACATCACAAGTTATCGCGATTTTACAAAAACAAAGTTTTGAAAAAAAGCTTTGTACATTGAAAATTCTATAATATTTAAAGATTTTTGAATTAACACAACCATGCTAACATGATTATAAATGCAGAGGAATGCATTTTAAATTGATTTTAGTTGATTGCACTTAAACTTACAATGAAAATATGGAGTTTTTTGGAAGAAAAAAATAATAAAAAAAAACTTAACAATCAAGAATAAAATACTTAACGTTACATAAAAAATCTTTTTAATGCATTTTTTCTCCAAAGTTCCTTGACATGCTTTAAGTAATTCACTCTTAAACATCTTTTTTATGGCCAAAAATACTTCCAAAAAATTTTAAAAATGTGTTTTGAGATCATTTATTGACCGACTTAGTGTCTTGGATAAAGTTGATTTCACAGTTTTTTTTAACAAGCATTCTGGAAGCAGTTTCCAAATAAAAAGAGTTGCGTGCCAAATTTGAAACTATTTTTTGAATATATTGTTCATTATAATATTTTGTGAAATGCCTTACGAATGAAGTTAATTGATTGTACATTTCCACCAAAATTTCTTTCAAAATATTAACAAGAGAAAACGCAAAGCAACTTTTTATTTAAAAATGCTCCCAAGAAATCAAATTTATTAAGCATTTTGCAATCTTTTATAATTTTCTGGAATTATTTATCATTTTATTGATACAGCTACTAATGAATATTTTTGATTTTTTTTTGAAATACTTTAATTTCTTTTTTGCTGAAATTTAAAAAAAATCACACCATATTTTACAAAAGTTTTTTGACATATTTAAAATAAAATTTCTTAAATCTAAGTAAATTTAGAATTTCAGAATTACATTTGTTTTGTCCTTTAAGAGCAATTCCAGCTCAAATCAGGAATTGTTTTGGTACTTTTATACCTGACCCTTTCCGATTTCAATGTAATTTTGTAGACATGTTATCCTACGCCTATATAAGCCATTTTTGTGTATATGGAGCAAATTGTACACGGAAGTAACATTTGAGAAGGGTGTTATTTTAATATTTTTGTATTTTGTAATTTAAAAATTACTGTATCTCGAAGCCGTTGCATCGTATCAAAAAGTGGTCAATGACAAACGAGGTTTTCGGTAAAAATATTTTCGAGACTGAAAAATCATGTCTGTCAAAGCGAACATGCCAAAAACCACAAAACAACTACTTTTTCAACATTTTTATTTTTAAAGCCGCTGTATCTTCCCAGAGATTGGACATAAGAAAATTGTCAATATGGAGACTTTATGTAAAATTGTCTGGAGGATCGATCCTACTATCGGATTTTGAAAATTTTGGCGTTTAGACCACTTTTCAAAAAAAGTTGATTTTTGTATTATTTTTTTCAGGGAGAGACATGACTCCATGGTTTTTCTCCTGAGCAGTTCTCTAGGATTTCGGTCATTCGATTTTTTTTGTATTTTTTAATCCGACTGAAACTTTTTTGGTGCCTTCGGTATGCCCAAAGAAGCCATTTTGCATCATTAGTTTGTCCATATAATTTTCCATACAAATTCGGCAGCTGTCCATACAAAAATGATGTATGAAAATTCAAAAATCTGTATCTTTTGAAGGAATTTTTTGATCGATTTGGTGTCTTCGGCAAAGTTGTAGGTATGGATACGGACTACACTGGAAAAAAATAATACACGGTAAAAAAAATTTGGTGATTTTTTTATTTAACTTTTTATCACTAAAACTTGATTTACAAAAAAACACTATTTTTAATTTTTTTTATTTTTTGATATGTTTTAGAAGGCATAAAATGCCAACTTTTCAGAAATTTCCAGGTTGTGCAAAAAATCACTGACCGAGTTATGAATTTTTTAATCAATACTGATTTTTTCAAAAAATCGAAATTTTGGTCGTAAAAATTTTTCAACTTCATTTTTCGATGTAAAATCCAATTTTCAATCAAAAAGTACTCTACTGAAATTTTGATAAAGTGCACCGTTTTCAAGTTATAGCCATATTTAAGTGACTTTTTTGAAAATAGTCGCAGTTTTTCATTTTTTTAAATTAGTGCACATGTTTGCCCAGTTTTGAAAAAAATATTTTTGAAAAGCTGAGAAAATTCTCTATATTTTGCTTATTTGGACTTTGTTGATACGACCTTTAGTTGCTGAGATATTGCAATGCAAAGGTTTAAAAACAGGAAAATTGATGTTTTCTAAGTTTCACCCAAACAACCCACCATTTTCTATCGTCAATATCTCAGCAACTAATGGTCCGATTTTCAATGTTAATATATGAAACATTTGTGAAATTTTCCGATCTCTTCGAAAAAAATATTTTTGGAATTTTCAAATCAAGACTAACATTTCACAAAGGCCAAACATTCAATATTACGCCCTTTTAAAATGTTTGTCTTGATTTGAAAATTCCAAAAATATTTTTTTCGAAAAGATCGGAAAATTTCACAATTGTTTCATATATTAACATTGAAAATCGGACCATTAGTTGCTGAGATATTGACGATAGAAAATGGTGGGTTGTTTGGGTGAAACTTAGAAAACATCAATTTTCCTGTTTTTAAACCTTTGCATTGCAATATCTCAGCAACTAAAGGTCGTATCAACATAGTCCGAATAAGCAAAATATAGAGAATTTTCTCAGCTTTTCAAAAATATTTTTTTCAAAACTGGGCAAACATGTGCACTAATTTAAAAAAATGAAATACTGCGACTATTTTCAAAAAAGTCACTTAAATATGGCTATAACTTGAAAACGGTGCACTTTATCAAAATTTTAGTAGAGTACTTTTTGATTGCAAATTTGATTTTACATCGAAAAATGAAGTTGAAAAATTTTTACGACCAAAATTTCGAATTTTTGAAAAAATCAGTATTGATTAAAAAATTCATAACTCGGTCAGTGATTTTTTGCACAACCTGGAAATTTCTGAAAAGTTGGCATTTTATGTCTTCTAAAACATATCAAAAAATAAAAAAAATTAAAAATAGTGTTTTTTTTGTAAATCAAGTTTTAGTGATAAAAAGTTAAATAAAAAAATCACCAAATTTTTTTTTACCGTGTATTATTTTTTCCAGTGTAGTCCGTATCCATACCTACAACTTTGCCGAAGACACCAAATCGATCAAAAAATTCCTTCAAAAGATACAGATTTTTGAATTTTCATACATCATTTTTGTATGGACAGCTGCCGAATTTGTATGGAAAATTATATGGACAAACTAATGATGCAAAATGGCTTCTTTGGGCATACCGAAGGCACCAAAAAAGTTTCAGCCGGATTAAAAAATACAAAAATTAAAATTGAAGAAAAAAGACCGATTTCGTAGAGAATTGCTCTCCTATTCAATTTTTTTTTGAATTTTCATCCAAAAATTACGGTGATATCCGGTGGAAAAGGTGGTGGTCAAGGAAAAGCGGTTCAGCAGTGATTTGCAGCGGAAAATTAGGAGCACAACCTTCTGGATTTTCAAAAAAGGAGTATGGTGTAAGCTCGAGCCTGTTGCAGAAATCAAAGCTGGTTCTAAGATTCCAACGGAGGAATCATCACGGTCAGAATTCTCCAGCAGCAGAAACTTATTAGCAGATGGAAATCTGCATTTGGTACACTTCCATGGGCAACGGGTGGGTCCGTCGTCAACGTCGGCTGTTTCAAGATTGGCGATGGAGGTTTAGCGGATCGCAAGTTTAACAAATCGGACAACTCCTGAAATTCAAATGGAGCTTGTCTTGAAGATATTATTATTCGGTGAGCCCGTTCTTTTTATATAAAACAGAAAACCCTCTCACTAATATTCTAACATTCGCTCACACCAATTAAGACATCCATCCAAAACAAACATAAAAATAAAAATCTGCTTACTAAATACGCGCTGATTTCTTATCCACAGATAAGAAATCGGAAGTTCTAAATAACGTTTGTATCCAATTGATGCAAACGTTCTTTAGAGCGGGGCTTGTCGGTTCAAGCTGAGGTACCTCGCGTACGGCTAGCCTACGTAGAAATGGGTCACCGAAGCTCGGCAGAGCTAACACCCTCCAAATGCCTATGCGAGTTATTTGCATGTATAGAATGGAAATCTAAAACACATGGAAACAACTCAATTTGTAAGATGCGACCGCGTGGTCCCGTTTGGTTGGTTGCACACACACACACACACACACACACACACACACACACACACACACACACACACACACACACACATTTTTTTCAGGGAGAGACATACCATCCTGAATTTTTCGACAGTCTTTTTATAACTTCTTAGGCTTTTCCTCAAAAATTTTGAACAAAAAAAAAATCGTGACATCACTTTAAAATTTTTTTTTAAACATAAAAATGAAAAAATCTCATAGAAGTGGCTTGTATTTTTCTTTCAGTGTATTTTTTCAGAAATCCCGTCCTATTTCCTACAAGTTTGTCACTGACCACTTTTTGATACGATGCAACGGTTTCGAGATACAGTAATTTTTAAATTACAAAGTACAAAAATATTTAAATACCTTACGCCCTCCTCAAATGTTATTTCCGAGTACAATTGGCTCCATATACACAAAAATGGCTTAAATAGGCCTAGATACATGTCTACAAAGTTACATTGAAATCGGAGAGGGTCGGGTATAAAAGTTCCAGAAAAATTCTTGATTGAGCTGGAATTGATCATAAATAATTTGTGTCTTGAGGTTTTACTTTTTATATTTATCTACTGTCGACTTTAATGACCCTTTGTGCATTTTTATGTAAAAAACACATTTTAACGATTATTTTAAGCAGATTATAAAATACCGTGAAATTGCCGTGAAATTCCTCACTCTTAAAATTGGCATTCCGCGAAATTTGGATTTTTGGGCCGTGAAAAATCACTAGCCCAAATCATTCAATAAGGACTCACTCAATTTTTGCACACCGACTCAGAATCAAGTTCTGAGCTAATCCAGTGGTCCAACAACTGATGCAGATGCTACTCCTTTATTGACCAGGACCTCCAGAAGTTACATTCACGAGCCGTGGAAGAAAAGTGGGTGCTATCTTTCCTCGCTTCGCAACTTCCCAAAGGCCCCTATCATGCTGATCAATACCGGCGCCGACCACGACCAGTGGTAGGGTTACGGGGAAGTGGATGGGAATGTTAGTCCGATATCACAGTCCAACAAGATTTTGTCTCTGAAACGAGTATATGTGTTCCTAGTAGAATTTTGCCTGCTGAATCCGAATCCGGGTCCAGAATTGCTCCAAATGGTCCCAATTTTGAGATACACCCGTTTGAAATGTTAGTTTAGGCCAAAATTAGCTACTTTGTCGACTATTTTACAAAAGAACTATTGAATAAACAACTGAACCAATACATGTATCTTATAGTTCACGTTTTCCCCTTTCTGAAACACCCCTGGTTTTTAAAATTTGATTGTTTCTACGCATATTTATAGCCATTTTAATATTATATTTTCAGTTGGTTCTCATTCAAGTTTTTCCAACTTGCATGCAAGTCGTATTATGCTGGGATATCAATAATAAAAATCAAAAATGCTTTGCAGAACGTTAAATAAGTATGTCTCGGTAATCTAATTGATCATATTTCATGTAATTTTGTCTGCTGAATCCATTCCTATCATTAGATTTTTGCAAAAAGGTCAGCTTTTTGAGTAAAAATTGAATTTTCGATGATTTTTTCAAAATAAAATCTATTTTATGCTAAAGTATGACTCAGAGATGACTAAATGTTGATGTCTCGTCAGTCTTATTGCTCACTTTTAATGTTTTTTTGTCTGCTGAATCCATTCCCATCATTAGATTTTTTCAAAAAGGTCAGGTTTTTGAGTAAAAATTGAATTTTCGATGATTTTTTCAAAATAAAATCTATTTTATGCTAAAGTATGACTTAGAGATAACTAAATGTCGATGTCTCGTCAGTCTAATTGATCATTTTTTATGTATTTTTGTCTGCTGAATCCATTCCCATCATTGGATTTTTTCAAACAGGTCAGCTTTTTGAGTAAAAATTGAATTTTTGATGATTTTTCCAAAATAAAATTTATTTAATGCTAAAGTATGACTAAGAGATAACTAAATGTCGATGTCTCGTCAGTCTAACTGATTATTTATAATGTATTTTTGTCTGCTGAATCCATTCCCATCATTAGATTTTTTCGAAAAGGTCAAGTTTTTGAGTAAAAATAGATTTTTTCAAAATAAAATCTATTTTATGAGCAGATCTTTTCGAAATCGGCCGATATCGACCGTTTTTATTTGTTGTATTTTTTTATTTGGCTCAAACTTTGTGGGGCCTACCCTATGACCAAAGAAGCTATTTTGTGCCATTGGTTCACCCATAGAAGTCTCCATACAATTTGGGCAGCTGTCCATACAAAAATGGTACGTAAAAATTTAAACAGCTGGAACTTTTGAGTGAATTTTCTGATCAATTTGGCGTCTTCGGCAAAGTTGTAGGTATTTTTAAGGACTATTAAGAAAAAATAGGTACACAGTAAAATTGCCGAATTTTTTATTAACTTTTTTCACAAAAACTCAAATTCCCAAAATACGTATTTTTTTATTTTCGAGATTTTTTATATGTTTTAGAGGACAAAAAACCCCATTTTTTGAGCCATAGATAAATATGGTCAAAAAATCTGCCGCCAAGTTATGATTTTTTGAAAAAAATGTGATTTTGGAAAAAATCGAAATTTCATACAACACGAAATTAGACCTAATCATTTTATGTTAAATTTGATTTGAAATCGAAAAGTACTTTACAGATTTTTTGATAAAGGACTCCGTATTCAAGATATAGTCACCCAAAGTTTGATTTAAGCGAAATATTTGCAGTTTTTTGATTTTTAAAAATATTGACCATGAGTGACTTTTTCTAAAAATATCAATTTTTAAAAGATTCTGATCTTTGATTTTCTATGAAATTGTCAAAGAGACATAGAACAGCGGTTTAAACAAAAGAGAGAAAAATTGAGGTTGTCTAAATCTTACCCAAAAACCCCATAATTTTATAATGTCGATATTTATCTCAGCAACTTATGTTCCGATTTTCAATGTTAAAACATAAAACATTCGTAAAAAAATCCGATCTTTTCAAAAACAAAATTTTCAAAAAAAATCAAGAATAACATTTTTAAAGGGCGCAATATTGAATGTTTGGGTGGCTATATCTTGAAAACGGAGCCGTTTAACAAAAATCTGTACTTTTCGATTGCAAATTAAATTTAACATAAAAAATTAAGTCAAATTTTGTTTTGTATGAAATTTCAATTTTTTCCAAAAATAACTGCCTTTTCAAAAATTCATAACAAGGCGGCAGATTTTTTGACCATACTTCTCTAAAAATGGGGTTTTTTGTCCTCTAAAACTTTTCAACATTTGGGAATTTGAGTAATTGTAAAAAAAAATGTTAATAAAGAATTCGGCAATTTTTTTCCGTGTACCTTTTTTTCTCAATAGTCCTCAACAATACCTACAACTTTGCCGAAGACGCCAAATTGATCAGAAAATTCACTCAAAAGTTCCAGCTGTTTAAATTTTTACGTACCATTTTTGTATGGACAGCTGCCAAAATTGTATGGAGACTTGTATGGGTGAACCAATGGCACAAAATAGCTTCTTTAGTCATAGGGAAGGCCCCCACAAAGTTTGAGCCAAATCAAAAAATATAACAAAAAAAAATGGTCGATATCGGCCGATTTCAAAGAGAATTGCTCATAAAATAGATTTTATTTTGAAAAAATCATGAAAAATTTAATTTTTAATCAAAAATCTGACCTTTTTGAAAAAATCTTATGATGGGAATGGATTCAGCAGACAAAAATACATAAAAAATGATCAATTAGACTGACGAGACATCGACATTTAGTCATCTCTGAGTCATACTTTAGCATAAAATAGATTTTATTTTGAAAACAATCATCGATAATTCAATTTTTACTCAAAAATTTGACCTTTTCGAAAAAATCTAATGATGGGAATGGATTCAGCAGACAAAAAAACATTATAAATGATCAATTAGACTGACGAGACATCCACGAGTCATACTTTGGCATTAAATAAATTTTATTTTGAAAAAAATAATGGAAAATTCAATTTTTACTCAAAAACCTGACCTTTTTGAAAAAATCTAATGATGGGAATGGATTCAGCAGACAAAAAAACATTAAAAGTGAGCAATAAGACTGACGAGACATCAACATTTAGTCATCTCTGAGTCATACTTTAGCATAAAATAGATTTTATTTTGAAAAAATCATCGAAAATTCAATTTTTACTCAAAAAGCTGACCTTTTTGCAAAAATCTAATGATAGGAATGGATTCAGCAGACAAAATTACATGAAATATGATCAATTAGATTACCGAGACATACTTATTTAACGTTCTGCAAAGCATTTTTGATTTTTATTATTGATATCCCAGCATAATATGACTTGCATGCAAGTTGGAAAAACTTGAATGAGAACCAACTGAAAATATAATTTTAAAATGGCTATAAATATGCGTAGAAACAATCAAATTTTAAAAACCAGGGGTGTTTCAGAAAGGGGAAAACGTGAACTATAAGATACATGTATTGGTTCAGTTGTTTATTCAATAGTTCTTTTGTAAAATAGTCGACAAAGTAGCTAATTTTGGCCTAAACTAACATTTCAAACGGGTGTATCTCAAAATTGGGACCATTTGGAGCAATTCTGGACCCGGATTCGGATTCAGCAGGCAAAATTCTACTAGGAACACATATACTCGTCTCAGAGACAAGAAACATTTGATTTTTTGTTGAACTGTGTATTTAAGTGATAGAGACCGCCCAATCTACTGCTTCTCCGACAAAGTATCACATGAGTTTTGAGGGGGTTAGTAGATGGATATGAGGTCAGGATTCACGGGTGGCAGCACACAAAAATGCGAAACAAAAGGCACACAAAAAAATCACTTTTCACTACGAATATTTTTTACGAACACGCGCTCCCTTTGTCAATTATGCACTCAATTCGTAATCAGGGGCCAAAATTTCACGAAAATCGAAGAGGGGTCTGGACAACTGCTGTGTGAGTTGGCGGAGAATGACCCTATAACAATAATTATGTAATTATGTAATGCACGGTCAACAGAAGGTTTTCAATTTTTTCATTATTTTAATAAAAATAAAAATAGAATCTGAGCAAACAAATGATTTTTTATGGGGTTTATGATTTGCAAATTCCTACAAATTTTTGTACCGAAATGAACGCACCAAAAATGGTACAATCATACGATCTTCCAGCCAGTGATTTTAATTACAAAATGATTTTGTATTAATAAGTGACAGACGTCTTAATTTTTATTTAAAATAAAACCAACTTTAGAAAACTTTCTCAATTCATGATGCTTTAAATATATGTAGGCTGTAATTTCTGTTTTAAAGGTTTTTTGACCAGGCTGAAAACTAAAATGTTGTTACAAATAAACTGAGTTAAAAAAACTTTTTGCTGTTTTTCATTAGAAATCTTGTTCAGCATATTTCGTTGAAGCTGTCAGACTTTAAGTCAATTTATTCGAATGAACCATCTTCATCGCCGACAAGCCCCTATTAATAGCGCATTTCCCTGATGTCACCCAGAAAAAAGAAGAAAAAAAGAACGAGAAAAGTGGGAAAAACATTGTTCAAACCGCGCACAACAAAACCGTCAGTGAATAATAGCTGTCCCATTGAATTATCTCTCCATTCTAGGGAATGATTATCTCTTCATTTTTCCCTTTTATTTCAACCCCTTTGGACTGGCATTCTATCAGGAGAGGGGAAGGGAGGGGTAAAAAGAGACAAAACCCACAGACCCGGTGACATTATCGTGGCCATAAAGTCCGCTCATCAATATTAAACAACTGCGCCTAGACGGGCTTTCTCTCTCTCCCTGCTGCAACATCCGAAAAAAGTGGAGGGAAATTGAGTCCCAAGAAATGTGTGTGTGTGCGTCCCATTGTTGCTGCCTCCCGAAATAAGGATCATAATTTATCGGTTTCGAGAGTCTTTAATCGTCCTCTTGTCGTGGCGGTGTGGAGGGCAATCCTTTCCTCTTTTCGGGGCCATATTTTCTTCAAGGAATATCCTCCTAGTCGAAGGTCCTTTTGTCTATCCCCCACTTGTTCTGGATGTCCTTGCCTAGCTCTAGAGAAAAAAGGAATTTCAGCAGTTTTTCGGGAATATGAAAGGTAAGAATCTTTATTCACATTTTTCTGTTCTTTTCCCCCTTTCTTAACCCTTGAAGATCCACACAAAATTAGATAAAAAATTAAATGTGGGTAATTCTCTACCAACTCACACGAAATCGGGAAAAGTTGCCCCGACCCCTCTTCGATTTGCGTGAAACTTTGTCCTAAGGGGTAACTTTTGTCCCTGATCAAGAATCCGAGGTCCGTTTTTTGATATCTCGTGACGGAGGGGCGGTACGACCCCTTCCATTTTTGAACATGCGAAAAAAGAGGTGTTTTTCAATAATTTGCAGCCTGAAACGGTGATGAGATAGAAATTTGGTGTCAAAGAGACTTTTATGTAAAATTAGACGCCCGATTTGATGGCGTACTCAGAATTCCGAAAAAACGTATTTTTCATCGAAAAAAACACTAAAAAAGTTTTAAAAATTCTCCCATTTTCCGTTACTCGACTGTAAAAAATTTTGGAACATGTCATTTTATGGGAAATTTAATGTACTTTTCGAATCTACATTGTCCCAGAAGGGTCATTTTTTCATTTAGAACAAAAATTTTCATTTTAAAATTTCGTGTTTTTTCTAACTTTGCAGGGTTATTTTTTAGAGTGTAACAATGTTCTACAAAGTTGTAGAACAGACAATTACAAAAATTTTGATATATAGACATAAGGGGTTTGCTTATAAACATCACAAGTTATCGCGATTTTACGAAAAAAAGTTTTGAAAAAGTTACTTTTTGCGTTTCTCTTTGTTTCGTCGTCCGTGTCTGTCGCGGGTGACCATGAACGGCCATGATCGATGACGACCAACTTTTTTAAAACTTTTTTTCGTAAAATCGTGATAACTTGTGATGTTTATAAGCAAACCCCTTATGTATATATATCAAAATTTTTGTAATTGTCTGCTCTACAACTTTGTAGAACACTGTTACACTCTAAAAAATAACCCTGCAAAGTTAGAAAAAACACGAAATTTTAAAATGAAAAATTTTGTTCTAAATGAAAAAATGACCCTTCTGGGACAATGTAGATTCGAAAAGAACATTAAATTTCCCATAAAATGACATGTTCCAAAATTTTTTACAGTCGAGTAACGGAAAATGGGAGAATTTTTAAAACTTTTTTAGTGTTTTTTTCGATGAAAAATACGTTTTTTCGGAATTCTGAGTACGCCATCAAATCGGGCGTCTAATTTTACATAAAAGTCCCTTTGACACCAAATTTCTATCTCATCACCGTTTCAGGCTGCAAATTATTGAAAAACACCTCTTTTTTCGCATGTGCAAAAATGGAAGGGGTCGTACCGCCCCTCCGTCACGAGATATCAAAAAACGGACCTCGGATTCGTGATCAGGGACAAAAGTTACCCCTTAGGACAAAGTTTCACGCAAATCGAAGAGGGGTCGGGGCAACTGCTGTGTGAGTTGGCGGAGAATTACCCATGTATTATAAACAATCAAGATTGAAGATGTTAATCTATGAAATTTAAAAGAGTAGTTCAATGGAAAGTAAAGGGTTAAAGAAGTTTCAGATCCAGAGCGATTCCTTCAAGAAGTCCTGGAACCAAGCCGGCAATCGTGTCGGATTAGGTGGAATCCTTGGCGGTGCCAACTGGTTGGGGGAAGAAGTGTCCCGAGGATTTGTTATTGCTGAGCTGGCGATAAATTTTGCCATCCAATAGTTAAGCAATACCCACTTCTCCGAGAGAAAGAAGATGAACGCAGCACCACTTCTGACATCGTTTCTAAAGTGTTAGCAAAAGCAAAAGGAGTCAATTGTTAAGGGTTTGTTGAGGGGCGAGTTGGGTTTTGCTCTAGGATTGTGGTTTGTGTCGTGCAATTTCTTACGCAGCAGAAGAAGTCCTGAAGACGACCGCAGCCAAGATGTGCCCAACAGCATGTGTTGCTCAAACGCAGCTTCAATTTGTTACTGTGGTGGGAGAAAAAGGATTGCGGAGGGTTGTTAAAATTTAATTGGTTCGTGCAAAGATGGCTATAAATTTAAATACAAATTGGATTAAAGGAAAAAGTTCAAAGATTTGTTTTGATGAAAGGGGAGTATTTTAAATAATTTAAGCAACAGGGTTCTAGTGAAATCAAATTTGCATAATCAAAATAATGAAATAATTAAGGGTAAATTATATCTTTAGAATAAATCAAAACAAAAAGATATCCCCAAATTAACAATTCGTATTATGCAAAAGAAAGTTGTTTTTATGAAATTTATTGTTAAGATATACAAATCGGCAAACTTAAAACGAAAAATTGAAATTTGAAAAAAATTTAATCCAACGACTTGATTATCCGTAGCTTTCCTAGGAATTTCAGTGTTTTAAAAACGGTAACAAAGATATTTCGTAATTTTTGCTCAATGTTTCTTCAACGCCATTTTGATTGCCATCTTGGATTTAAAAATTCTAAATCACCAAAGAGAAGTTTAGAGGTTAAAATTAGCCAACAAAATCCAAAATGAAATTTTGTCAAGGTCCTTAAATAATCGAGTCATTTACAATACATTTTCTCAATATTTCATCACCTCCACATTGGCCGCCTCATTGAATTTTAAATTTACAAATCTCTTGGGGTTAACGAAATAGTTTTTTGTGTGCTCAAATTTAATATTCTGATTCTAACTGATGTGAAAAATTTTAAATACGGGTTTCTCAAAGTTTTTATTTGTGAGGCAAATGGGACGAGGTTGGCCATACTTTTTATCAACGGTTTTCACATTTTTTGACCATCAGAAATTTGTTTTGGTTAGAATTTTTAATGGATAGCTTCCCAGAGGCATATGATTGCTGTTTGATTGATATTGTTAAAATTTCAACTTTCAGTTTTAGAACTTTGGTTACTCAAACCTTCCTTTTTTTCTTGTTGTTTTTCTTAAACTGTCTTTACAATTGATATTATGAAAAATCAAGTAGTTAACATTTTTTGGAAATCTTTAATAAAGACTTTTCAACAACTTACAGTTAACCCGATGGAAATTAATATTTATAAAAATAATGAATGCTTTGAATTTTGTAATAAATTGACCTTAGGCGAAGAGATTTAAAAAAATTGTTATCTAATCCATTCCAAGTATGTAAACTTTTGATAAGCACCGTATATCAATGTTCTTGAAATGAAGGAAAAAACAAATATTAAAAAATAAAATTTTAATTTCATTTTAATATTGTAAACCGATAAGAACAACAAATTAACATAAATTGAAATAAAAGGAAAATATAACAAGGTAAATCAAAGCATTTTTTTTTAATCAAATTTCAAGCAAAATTTTCAATACTTTTCTACAAAACAGTTCCGAAATGCAGTAGTCATTAGCCAAAAGAAATTAATTAAAATTAAAAAAAAACAAAATGATGTTTTTAATAAAAAAAATCAAAATGAAAGACAAACGAACTCAAAAAAAAATTGCATCACCTTTAACATAATATGATTAAAGAATTGCCTTTCAAATAGTTTCAATAAATAATATTTATAAGGAAACAATTAGGTGAAGTTGACAAATGAATAATTCTCTAGAATTAAACAATTTTTATCCAGATTTTTTTGTTTTTTTATTGGAATAAAACTTTTTTCATGCATTCCCTTTGTCAATAAAAGCCCTTTTTGTTAAATTCAAAATCGGTAATTCTTATCGATTTGGAGTCTTCGGGAAAGTTGTTTCGAATTGAGATTTTCATTTAAAATAGATTTACTTTTGTTTGACTTTTCATCATTTTAAATTAAAACAGACGGGCTTCGATCTCAAAAATTGTCAAAAATCCATTTTCAACCAATTTTTATTCTTTTAAAAGCTTTGGAAAGATGTACTCTTTAAATTTTAGAAAATTTTAGGGTTAAAAGTTAGACTCATTTTATGTGACTTTGCCAATGTTTATAAATTTGTGATTTTTTTAGGCTTCAACTTTGACTGTGTTTTTGACTACTCTCTCTGCCTCTACGCTTTTTTTGAAATTAAGGTGAAGCCGTTGATCATTTTGGAAGAAATTTGATCATCACTATAAAATATTCTGTATTAAATTCAATTTAACGAATTTCAGCACCAAAAGGAATCAGCATGTGCCGGTTGTTGCCATCTTGAAGCCACTGAAGGAATTTTTGATCTTAATCAATTGTGCTTCAAAATTTATATAATTTTGTGGCACAGTCATTGACGTCCTAGTTGGCAATCATTGATTAATGACGATTTCCATAACTTTACAAGGAATGGGATAATCGTTACCAAAAGGAATCAGCATGTGTAGGGCACTATTCTAAACAACTTGTTGAAGGAATTTTGTCAAAATATTGAATCAAAATATTGAAAAAGGATTGCGGAGGGTTGTTAAAATTTAATTGGTTCGTGCAAAGATGGCTATAAATTTAAATACAAATTGGATTAAAGGAAAAAGTTCAAAGATTTGTTTTGATGAAAGGGGAGTATTTTAAATAATTTAAGCAACAGGGTTCTAGTGAAATCAAATTTGCATAATCAAAATAATGAAATAATTAAGGGTAAATTATATCTTTAGAATAAATCAAAACAAAAAGATATCCCCAAATTAACAATTCGTATTATGCAAAAGAAAGTTGTTTTTATGAAATTTATTGTTAAGATATACAAATCGGCAAACTTAAAACGAAAAATTGAAATTTGAAAAAAATTTAATCCAACGACTTGATTATCCGTAGCTTTCCTAGGAATTTCAGTGTTTTAAAAACGGTAACAAAGATATTTCGTAATTTTTGCTCAATGTTTCTTCAACGCCATTTTGATTGCCATCTTGGATTTAAAAATTCTAAATCACCAAAGAGAAGTTTAGAGGTTAAAATTAGCCAACAAAATCCAAAATGAAATTTTGTCAAGGTCCTTAAATAATCGAGTCATTTACAATACATTTTCTCAATATTTCATCACCTCCACATTGGCCGCCTCATTGAATTTTAAATTTACAAATCTCTTGGGGTTAACGAAATAGTTTTTTGTGTGCTCAAATTTAATATTCTGATTCTAACTGATGTGAAAAATTTTAAATACGGGTTTCTCAAAGTTTTTATTTGTGAGGCAAATGGGACGAGGTTGGCCATACTTTTTATCAACGGTTTTCACATTTTTTGACCATCAGAAATTTGTTTTGGTTAGAATTTTTAATGGATAGCTTCCCAGAGGCATATGATTGCTGTTTGATTGATATTGTTAAAATTTCAACTTTCAGTTTTAGAACTTTGGTTACTCAAACCTTCCTTTTTTTCTTGTTGTTTTTCTTAAACTGTCTTTACAATTGATATTATGAAAAATCAAGTAGTTAACATTTTTTGGAAATCTTTAATAAAGACTTTTCAACAACTTACAGTTAACCCGATGGAAATTAATATTTATAAAAATAATGAATGCTTTGAATTTTGTAATAAATTGACCTTAGGCGAAGAGATTTAAAAAAATTGTTATCTAATCCATTCCAAGTATGTAAACTTTTGATAAGCACCGTATATCAATGTTCTTGAAATGAAGGAAAAAACAAATATTAAAAAATAAAATTTTAATTTCATTTTAATATTGTAAACCGATAAGAACAACAAATTAACATAAATTGAAATAAAAGGAAAATATAACAAGGTAAATCAAAGCATTTTTTTTTAATCAAATTTCAAGCAAAATTTTCAATACTTTTCTACAAAACAGTTCCGAAATGCAGTAGTCATTAGCCAAAAGAAATTAATTAAAATTAAAAAAAAACAAAATGATGTTTTTAATAAAAAAAATCAAAATGAAAGACAAACGAACTCAAAAAAAAATTGCATCACCTTTAACATAATATGATTAAAGAATTGCCTTTCAAATAGTTTCAATAAATAATATTTATAAGGAAACAATTAGGTGAAGTTGACAAATGAATAATTCTCTAGAATTAAACAATTTTTATCCAGATTTTTTTGTTTTTTTATTGGAATAAAACTTTTTTCATGCATTCCCTTTGTCAATAAAAGCCCTTTTTGTTAAATTCAAAATCGGTAATTCTTATCGATTTGGAGTCTTCGGGAAAGTTGTTTCGAATTGAGATTTTCATTTAAAATAGATTTACTTTTGTTTGACTTTTCATCATTTTAAATTAAAACAGACGGGCTTCGATCTCAAAAATTGTCAAAAATCCATTTTCAACCAATTTTTATTCTTTTAAAAGCTTTGGAAAGATGTACTCTTTAAATTTTAGAAAATTTTAGGGTTAAAAGTTAGACTCATTTTATGTGACTTTGCCAATGTTTATAAATTTGTGATTTTTTTAGGCTTCAACTTTGACTGTGTTTTTGACTACTCTCTCTGCCTCTACGCTTTTTTTGAAATTAAGGTGAAGCCGTTGATCATTTTGGAAGAAATTTGATCATCACTATAAAATATTCTGTATTAAATTCAATTTAACGAATTTCAGCACCAAAAGGAATCAGCATGTGCCGGTTGTTGCCATCTTGAAGCCACTGAAGGAATTTTTGATCTTAATCAATTGTGCTTCAAAATTTATATAATTTTGTGGCACAGTCATTGACGTCCTAGTTGGCAATCATTGATTAATGACGATTTCCATAACTTTACAAGGAATGGGATAATCGTTACCAAAAGGAATCAGCATGTGTAGGGCACTATTCTAAACAACTTGTTGAAGGAATTTTGTCAAAATATTGAAAGCGACGCAAAATTTATATCTTTGAACGAAAAATCATGACAATGATGGAAGTCTTCACGTTAAATGATAACAGAAAAATTAGTAAAAATAAAATGAAATGTGCCTGTTGAAACATGGAAAATTCGATAGCCAAAATGTAATGATAGGAGGTGGTAGAATATGCCATACAGTACCAAAAACAAAAATAAACTAAACAAGATAAATAAAAAATGAAATCCTTAAAAATAAAACAAGAAAAACTTAAAACAAGAGAAGTAGAGTTTATCGTTTCGAACAAAAGTTGCTCAAAATGCCCTCCTAAACACAGAAAAAATTTAAAAAAATCGATAACGAAATTTGGGCAGTAGAAGGTTAAAGATTTTTTAAATTTTCGATTATGTTTTTTGGTGGAAAATGTATGTATTGCGCTAGAGCTTAGGACGATGCAAGATCTGGTACCTAAGTCATGAATTTTTGAAAAAAATCTAAAATATTGTAAAACAAAATTTCCAAAAGCATTTCAAAATTTTAAATCAAATTACCTAGGAATTGTTTTTTCGAAAAAATGTTCAGTTGATTAGCGATTTAAAAATACTTTCTGAAAAAAATCCGCCGACTTTCCTTTTTGACGCGAGTTTAATTAGAGGGTAAATTAACTGACACTGAGAAAAACAAATTTTTCACAGAATTTAATCTTTAAATAGCTGAACAATCTGCAGTCCGATCAACAAAGTAAAAAAGTAGTATTTGATTGATTGGAGTGCTTTTAATTATTAAGGTAATTTTTGATTGCAAAAAACATTGAATTTTCCAAAAAAAAAAAAATAACCTTTGAATGCCTATAACTTCAAATCAGGGCACTTTATTTAACAACGTGTAAAGCCATTTTCAATTGCTATTCTGATTTGAAATCTAAAATGTTTTATGCAATTTTGTTTTAGAATATATAAGATCTCTCCAAATTTGTTTTCTAAAGGTCATAAATCTGGTACCAGATATTGCAACACCCTTTATTCAAAAAGATGCCCTTTGAAAACAAATATTAAAAAACTAGAAAATAAAAACAAAACCTTTTCTGGGAAATTTATTTTATGTAACAAAACGTCAAATATAAAAAGAGGAAAATTGTATTTTTCTGTACCTATTTTTTCTAAAAAATCCCAAACCGAAGATACCAAATCGATCAAAAAATTCCTTTCAAGTTACAGACTTTTCAATTACACATACTCATTCAAAAACCAGTACACATTATTACATTGTGAATGCAAATACAAATTATAGAAATCGATTTGCAAAAACGTAGATTATTACTGGAAAACCTTGACAGAAAAAAAATATTTTTTTTTCATAGCAAATATCACTTTTTCATGATTGTTTAACCATGCTTTAAAAAAACTATTTCAAATTCAGCTTATCCATTCAAATTTATAACCAATTCAATTGTTTACATCGCTCAGAGTGCAATGGTAGTGATGATCAACTTTGTCGTAAAGTTTGAAGTGAGTTGATCATCAACCAAATATTTCAAAATGCTATTAAAATATCTTTCAAATCGGTGTCAAGTTAGGATCAACAAGAATTTTGGGAAGAAAAAAAATCAAAATTTAAGAAAAATCAATTGGCCCACTTTTATCATAAGGTTTTAGTCACATTTACAATTAAAAATATTTATCCTTAATAGAAGTGCAACAATTAGCCGCCAAGTTTTAAAATTTAGCTAATATTTTAAACAAATAAATATTTTTGAAAAAGAGAATGGTATATTTTTTATTCACATAATGGATTTATGAACAAGCAATTTTTAAAGTCATAAAAGGCAGCAAACAGTTTTTTTTATGTTTCAGATAGCAACATTCAAGATTCATGTACAGCAAAATTATCTCAACCATCTTTCTAGTCCACAATTCATCATCATGCATTCCCCCCTCAAGTCAAGGTTCCATACATCACACAAGTCACGACCAACCCACTGTCGTTACTCCAGACCACATCTCCACAATGGATGGTGTCGCCCCCCGAAATCCTCGAATCAGCGATCAAAATCAGCGCATCCAAACTACATTCTTCTTTTCTCTCTCTCTGAGAAATATCATCTCTGAAATTTATATTCAAAATTAGTAGCTTGTTTGTTTGTTTTGCCTGCTCTTGACTCACGCGAGAAGCCAAGTTTTTTCTCGATTCACCTTTGAAATTTATGACCACCAAGATGCGTTCACAATCGGTGTTCCCATCTTTCTGAAACAGTAGAGACCGCAACATCAGCCGAGCTTTGTGACAAATTGTGCCAACCCGGTGGCGGGTTGACTCCAGGTAACCAGCATCGTGACTTAACTGCTTTGAGCTCATCCTTTTGGGCCAGCCTGGGCGTTCTTCAACAATGGGACATAAAATTCCGATAAAGCCCAGATGCCATTTTTATAAAATCATGTTTTTTTTTCAGCAAAATTGTTATGGATGCAACTCAGCCCCCGAAATGAATTTCGTGATTTGAACAACTGATGCTAATCTTTTGGACGGCGGCGGCGATGATGCTGGCATTGGCTTTCTGAAGTCGGGAAAAATGGGGGTCACCTACTGGCAAAAGTTGCTACGAGAGGCTAGAGATCGTCATCGCTGGACTAAATTGCATATTGTTGTACGCTACCAGCATTTTTTGTGTGGTTAAGTTTGAGAATAGTAATTGGGATTGCTGGTGGTCAACCTGGGCATCAAAGTTAGTCAGATTTGTAATAATTTAAGGTTTGAGGATTGAAAACAAAGATGGGTTAAACATAAAAAAAAATCACATTTAAATTCTAATCAAGCTTTAACTACCCAGCAATTAAACTTCAATTCACGAGATATGTCACTTTTTTTCATTTGTCACAAATATGTCACCGTAACACACAACACACACACATTTTTCCGATACCATCTGTCAATGCCAGCTGAACCTGGCGGTTTACGATCCGCTCCACTGGACCAATTTAGTCCCGGCAAAACGATTCTAACCTACCAATCCAACTAGAGAGGAAACAAAAAAGGATGATCCAATTTGGTCCTTTCCCACAACAAAAATAAACAATAAATCATCGATTGCAGCAAGCAGCATTTTTCCCAAGCTCCACGTGGTAGGTGACGGTGGAAAACCACGTGGTTGAGGCTCCTCGCAGTTGTTATTTGTACGCGCGCAAACACCGGTTTTCCCCCAGCAGCGGTGGTCGGTTGGTGGGCTGGAAATAAATAAATGTTGATTTATTTGTTGTGATAGCGGTCAAAGTTTTACATACCCACCAGTTTCACGCTTGACCGGTAGAGGTGGTATTTTTTTTATGTCTCCACGTGGTGTGGACCATATGTCAGTGTAGTGTTTTGTGACTGCTGTTTTTTTGTTTGTGCTTTGGGTTAAAAAATCGATCAAAGTTTAAATAAAGCATTTTGTGCGATAAAAATTCAAATTTGTTTGGCGCTTCCCAGCTTAAATCCAGCGAGAATGCTAGCATACCTTGGAAGAGTTATAAATCTCTGATTTGGACCTGAGATAACACATTCAAGTTTACGTTTCTTTGTGAAAAGTGAGAAAAAAATGTTTGTGATGTTTTTAAAAAGTTATTATTTTTTTACTCATTTGTTTGACCATGCAAGTCACCATAAAATGTTGGCAGCTGTTCATTAAAAAAGGCTTTTGAAAAAATTATAAATCATAATTATTTGGTGTCTTCGGGAAAGTTGTACGTAATGCTTAGAAATTCTTAAAAACAAAAAATCAATATTAGAAAATAACCTTTTTTTATTTTGACTTTTCACACATAGCAATGGAATTTAAAAAAAAGGCAAAATCTAATTTTTGGCTGCGTTCAATTGGAGAAAAATTGCATCTTTTGAGCTATGGCTCACGTTCTGAATTAATTTTGCAGTGTTGACATTTTCCAGAATCATTTTTTTTAAAAAAAAGCTAAAAATGTAAAACAACTTTTTTGACCTTATTTTGAGATGCTTAAGGCCGTTGCAAATATTTTTCAAAGTTTATGTCCCCCCCCCCCCTTCAAAATATCTCCGAAAAATCAGGGGGCAAAAAAATTTTTTTGTTCAAAAAACTTCAAAATTTGAAAGGAAACAGATATCTTATCAACAGAAAACAATTTTAAACGCATTTCCCCGCGTTTTAAATCAGCATGTCTGAGATTTATCAAAAATATTTTCAATTTTTGTGGAATTCCAATATACAGCACCGCAAAAAGTTTTTTTTCGGCGAAAATATAAAATCTCTCTAATTCATGGATATTTTGAAAACTAATTATTGTAAAACAACTGGGCAGGTAGAAAATGCAATTTAAAACTCTTTTTCTATTCAAAAATTAATACCATGGCTTGTAATTTATTTTATTTTTTTTTTTTGACTTCGACTTTGGCCAGAGTCGAGGGACATAAACTTCAAAAATTATTTGCAGCGGCCTTACTATATTAAAAAAAAAACTCTTCATGAAAAATAATATCGTGAACTATTTTTAAGTTATAACCAACTTAAATCATGTTTTTGTGAAAATTATTAGTTGCATTAAGTTTTCAGCGCATTATCAAAATATCGTCGATTTTAAAATGACGATCACCTCGAAAATATGCATGTAAAAAAATTAAACATTCATATGATTTTCCGTAACTTTGAAAAAAATCAAAATTTTCAAATCAATTGTAACATTTGAAAAATCCTAAAAACACATATTTTTAACTATATCAAAACACATGGTTGATAAGCAAATTTTGAAAATATTTTTCCGAAAACACTGAAAGTTGTACGATTTTTTCTTTTTTTAACTAAAAAAAACTCAAAAATTTTACTCTGTTTTGGTGATGTAAAAAAAAAGCAATCCACATTAACGAGCCCCGGGTCTTTTGTGGGCTCTGTTGCAAGTTTCTGCTCATTTCTAGGCGTCTAGGTAATGTGTGGTGAGTCACCCAAAACCTCTTTTACGCAAATGGACCGACGTTTTACTTCCCCATCCGATAGAAAGCCAGGAGGATAAGGCGGGAATCGAACCCGCGCCCCATAGCAACATAGGGATCGGCAGCCGAAGCCGCTAACCACCGCGCCACGAGTCCCCCAACATGGTGATGTATAAAAACCGTATTTTTTGTTTGTTTGCCTTTCTTTCAGAGGCTGTATCTCTGGGATGGTCGGTCAAATCTGCAGTTAATTTTCCTATCATTTTTAGCTGCTGTTGCTTAAAAACGGTGCAAGATATAAAAATCAATGTAAAGTACTTTTTGATTGCAATTTATTAATTATTAGGTACATCTTTGAATAAAATAAGACGGTTTTTGCCTTCCTCACGTTACTGAGGAAAGGCTATAAAATCACTCGAAAAATGAACTTCTCAATTAGACCTCCTAGACCCACCTTCATGTATACCTATCGACTCAGAATCAAATTCTGAGCAAATGTCTGTGTGTGTGGTGGGATGTTGATCAAAAAATTGTCACTCGATTATCTCGACATTGGCTGAACCGATTTTGTCCGTTTTGGCGTCATTCGATCCGTCTTGAGGTCCCATAAGTCGCTATTAAAAATTATGCAGTTTAGTTAAGTACTTCAAAAGTTATGCTAAAAAAACGATTTTAGCAAAAGTCCGGAAGATTGTAAAAAGGGTGGTTTTTGTAAGAAAACCCGTCATGCTATACATTTTCAGAAAGGTATTTAAAAGACCTTTCCAACGCGTCCAAGACATTGAAGATCTGACCATCCTATCAAAAGTTATAAGCACTTAAGTGTAATTTATACGCTTTTTGGAGGCCGGATCTCAGATATGTTGATGAAAACGTTGTCCGGATCTCTCATGCGACCTATCGTTGGATAGGTATTCAAAAGAGCTTTCCAATGCATCCAAAACATTGAAGATCTGACAACCCTATCGAAAGTTATAAGCACTTCAGAGTTATTTATGTACTTTTTGGAGGCCGGATCTCAGATATTTTGATGGAAACGTTGTCCGTAACTCTCATGCGACCTATCGTTGGATAGGTATTCAAATATTCAAAAGACCTTTCTAACGCGTCCAAAACTTTGAAGATCTGACAACCCTATCAAAAGTTATAAGCACTTAAGTGTTAATTAAGCACTTTTCCGAGACCGGATCTCAGATATTTTGATGAAAATGCTGTCCGGATCTCTCATGCGACCTATCGTTGGATAGGTATTCAAAAGACCTTTCTAACGCGTCCAAAACATTGAAGATCTGACAACCCTATCAAAAGTTATAAGCACTTAAGTGTTATTCACGCACTTTTTGCATTTTGGATAGCACCCTTTAAATGTGAGGAAGGCGCCAACCACCTAAGGGTGGATTAAGTAACGTTTTTTAATTTGAATAACATTTTTTAAATAATTATTTTTCGGAAAAATTGCAACATTGCCAAATAATTTTTGACCAACATTAAAAGGATGAAATTTTGTGTCATTCCAAAAATGTGTGTTTTTATTCATTAATTATGGCATTGCAACAAAACTTATGTGAAGTTCTTTTCAGTTTTCATTTACACCTGAAAATTAAGTCAATTTTTCCGATTTTTTTTCCAATTTTTTTAAAATCATATTTTTTTTAAACTGGCATCATTGCCATATGATTTCCAAAAACAAACTTGTGCCATAGGTTAAAAAATAACATATTTTGTCATCGAAATCAATTAAAAAAATAGAAAAAAATATTTTTGTACGCAAATCAATATTTTTAAGCAAAGTCGAAAGTTATACAAAACCGAAAACGCAATATCGATCAGAAAATCTGTTATGTTCATATTTGGTACATATTTTTGGACATATTTATAGCCGTCAAATATGGACTGCTGTCCAAATAATAAGGACGAACGAGTTTTTAGTTTTTAGTTTTTAGTTTTTAGTTTTTAGTTTTTAGTTTTTAGTTTTTAGTTTTTAGTTTTTAGTTTTTAGTTTTTAGTTTTTAGTTTTTAGTTTTTAGTTTTTAGTTTTTAGTTTTTAGTTTTTAGTTTTTAGTTTTTAGTTTTTAGTTTTTAGTTTTTAGTTTTTAGTTTTTAGTTTTTAGTTTTTAGTTTTTAGTTTTTAGTTTTTAGTTTTTAGTTTTTAGTTTTTAGTTTTTAGTTTTTAGTTTTTAGTTTTTAGTTTTTAGTTTTTAGTTTTTAGTTTTTAAATTTTAGTTTTTAGTTTTTAGTTTTTAGTTTTTAGTTTTTTAGTTTTTAGTTTTTAGTTTTTATTTTTTAGTTTTTAGTTTTTAGTTTTTAGTTTTTAGTTTTTAGTTTTTAGTTTTTAGTTTTTAGTTTTTAGTTTTTAGTTTTTAGTTTTTAGTTTTTAGTTTTTAGTTTTTAGTTTTTAGTTTTTTAGTTTTTAGTTTTTAGTTTTTAGTTTTTAGTTTTTTAGTTTTTAGTTTTTAGTTTTTAGTTTTTAGTTTTTAGTTTTTAGTTTTTAGTTTTTAGTTTTTAGTTTTTAGTTTTTAGTTTTTAGTTTTTTGTTTTTAGTTTTTAGTTTTTAGTTTTTTGTTTTTAGTTTTTAGTTTTTAGTTTTAGTTTTTAGTTTTTAGTTTTTAGTTTTTAGTTTTTAGTTTTTAGTTTTTAGTTTTTAGTTTTTAGTTTTTAGTTTTTAGTTTTTAGTTTTTAGTTTTTAGTTTTTAGTTTTTAGTTTTAGTTTTTAGTTTTTTAGTTTTTTAGTTTTTAGTTTTTAGTTTTTAGTTTTTAGTTTTTAGTTTTTAGTTTTTAGTTTTTAGTTTTTAGTTTTTAGTTTTAGTTTTTAGTTTTTAGTTTTTAGTTTTTAGTTTTTTAGTTTTTAGTTTTTAGTTTTTAGTTTTTAGTTTTTAGTTTTTAGTTTTTAGTTTTTAGTTTTTAGTTTTTAGTTTTTTAGTTTTTAGTTTTTAGTTTTTAGTTTTAGTTTTTAGTTTTTAGTTTTTAGTTTTTAGTTTTTTAGTTTTTAGTTTTTTAGTTTTTAGTTTTTAGTTTTTAGTTTTTAGTTTTTTAGTTTTAGTTTTTAGTTTTTAGTTTTTAGTTTTTAGTTTTTAGTTTTTAGTTTTTAGTTTTTAGTTTTTAGTTTTTAGTTTTTAGTTTTTAGTTTTTAGTTTTTAGTTTTTAGTTTTTAGTTTTTAGTTTTTAGTTTTTAGTTTTTAGTTTTTAGTTTTTATTTTTTAGTTTTTAGTTTTTAGTTTTTAGTTTTTAGTTTTTAGTTTTTAGTTTTTAGTTTTTAGTTTTTAGTTTTTAGTTTTTAGTTTTTAGTTTTTAGTTTTTAGTTTTTAGTTTTTAGTTTTTTAGTTTTTAGTTTTTAGTTTTTAGTTTTTAGTTTTTAGTTTTTAGTTTTTAGTTTTTAGTTTTTAGTTTTTATTTTTTAGTTTTTAGTTTTTAGTTTTTAGTTTTTAGTTTTTAGTTTTTAGTTTTTAGTTTTTAGTTTTTAGTTTTTAGTTTTTAGTTTTTAGTTTTTAGTTTTTAGTTTTTAGTTTTTAGTTTTTAGTTTTTAGTTTTTAGTTTTAGTTTTTAGTTTTTAGTTTTTAGTTTTTAGTTTTTAGTTTTTAGTTTTTAGTTTTTAGTTTTTAGTTTTTAGTTTTTAGTTTTTAGTTTTTAGTTTTTAGTTTTTAGTTTTTAGTTTTTAGTTTTTAGTTTTTAGTTTTTTAGTTTTTTAGTTTTTAGTTTTTAGTTTTTAGTTTTTTAGTTTTTTAGTTTTTAGTTTTTAGTTTTTAGTTTTTAGTTTTTAGTTTTTAGTTTTTAGTTTTTAGTTTTTAGTTTTTAGTTTTTAGTTTTTAGTTTTTAGTTTTTAGTTTTTAGTTTTTAGTTTTTAGTTTTTAGTTTTTAGTTTTCAGTTTTTAGTTTTTAGTTTTTTAGTTTTTAGTTTTTAGTTTTTAGTTTTTAGTTTTTAGTTTTTAGTTTTTAGTTTTTAGTTTTTAGTTTTTAGTTTTTAGTTTTTAGTTTTTAGTTTTTAGTTTTTAGTTTTTAGTTTTAGTTTTTAGTTTTTAGTTTTTAGTTTTTATTTTTTAGTTTTT
>NC_068938.1:206891934-206901934 GCF_016801865.2 Culex pipiens pallens
TTTTTAGTTTTTAGTTTTTAGTTTTTAGTTTTTTAGTTTTTAGTTTTTAGTTTTTAGTTTTTAGTTTTTAGTTTTTAGTTTTTAGTTTTTAGTTTTTAGTTTTTAGTTTTTAGTTTTTAGTTTTAGTTTTTAGTTTTTAGTTTTTTAGTTTTTAGTTTTTAGTTTTTAGTTTTTAGTTTTTAGTTTTTAGTTTTTAGTTTTTTAGTTTTTAGTTTTTAGTTTTTAGTTTTTAGTTTTTAGTTTTTAGTTTTTTAGTTTTTAGTTTTTAGTTTTTAGTTTTTAGTTTTTAGTTTTTAGTTTTTAGTTTTTAGTTTTTAGTTTTTAGTTTTTAGTTTTTAGTTTTTAGTTTTTAGTTTTTAGTTTTTAGTTTTTTAGTTTTTAGTTTTTAGTTTTTAGTTTTTAGTTTTTAGTTTTTAGTTTTTAGTTTTAGTTTTTAGTTTTTAGTTTTTAGTTTTTAGTTTTTAGTTTTTAGTTTTTAGTTTTTAGTTTTTAGTTTTTAGTTTTTAGTTTTTAGTTTTTAGTTTTTAGTTTTTAGTTTTTAGTTTTTAGTTTTTAGTTTTTAGTTTTTAGTTTTTAGTTTTTAGTTTTTAGTTTTTAGTTTTTAGTTTTTAGTTTTTAGTTTTTAGTTTTTAGTTTTTAGTTTTTAGTTTTTAGTTTTTAGTTTTTAGTTTTTAGTTTTTAGTTTTTAGTTTTTAGTTTTTTAGTTTTTTAGTTTTTAGTTTTTAGTTTTTAGTTTTTAGTTTTTAGTTTTTAGTTTTTAGTTTTTAGTTTTTAGTTTTTAGTTTTTAGTTTTTAGTTTTTAGTTTTTAGTTTTTAGTTTTTAGTTTTTAGTTTTTAGTTTTTAGTTTTTAGTTTTTAGTTTTTAGTTTTTAGTTTTTAGTTTTTAGTTTTTAGTTTTTAGTTTTTAGTTTTTAGTTTTTAGTTTTTAGTTTTTAGTTTTTAGTTTTTAGTTTTTAGTTTTTTAGTTTTTAGTTTTTAGTTTTTAGTTTTTAGTTTTTAGTTTTTAGTTTTTAGTTTTTAGTTTTTAGTTTTTAGTTTTTAGTTTTTAGTTTTTAGTTTTTAGTTTTTAGTTTTTAGTTTTTAGTTTTTAGTTTTTAGTTTTTAGTTTTTAGTTTTTAGTTTTTAGTTTTTAGTTTTTTAGTTTTTAGTTTTTAGTTTTTAGTTTTTAGTTTTTAGTTTTTAGTTTTTAGTTTTTAGTTTTTAGTTTTTAGTTTTTAGTTTTTAGTTTTTAGTTTTTAGTTTTTAGTTTTTAGTTTTTAGTTTTTAGTTTTTAGTTTTTAGTTTTTAGTTTTTAGTTTTTAGTTTTTAGTTTTTAGTTTTTAGTTTTTAGTTTTTAGTTTTTAGTTTTTAGTTTTTAGTTTTTAGTTTTTAGTTTGTTTTGCAAAGCTTCATTCAAAGCTTCATTCATTCACGCAACTTCCCCTTAAAATCTCCGAATCTGAAACTGCCACTTCTATCCGCTGCTTCCGGGAACAATTTATGGTGTCAATCTGGCGACCACTCGACGATATCGGTTATTAATCGGAATGTGTCGCCCAGAAACAGCAATCAGCGCCACCACCACCCTGGTCCATCTATTTGGTGCCATCGGGGGAGATATATTGCGGTCCACGCACCCGTCCGTAGGCAGGACACTTTAATAATTAATTGTGTGAGGGCCAGCCTTCCCGGGTCGTCTTCTGGTGGACAACTTCTTTTTTTTTCTCTTCTCCGATCTTTATTGTGAGGTTCAAAGCCCATTTAACCCGAACGAACTGTATTCACTCAGGTGAGATTTATGGTGCACCCATAAATCAGGTATTATTTAGTGGCCGTTATGCGTGGGCTCACCGATAAGGGGTGGACTGGATTTTGTTTTTTTGTGTGTGACAGTCAACGATCTTCTGCGTTTAGAGCTTCTTCGCCGGTTAAAAAGTGTGATTAACTGATTTCTAGCTTTTCCAGATTCGGAATCGGTCGGGAAGCGTTGGCCGGGGGCATTCAAATGGAAATGTCCTCCGATTTGAATAATGTCTGTGAAATTGATGTGGAGATAATTTTCTATGGTGGCGATAAATATTTTTGAACAAAAATTCTTTTTTTGTTCATTTTGTGAATCACCCTTTTTTCAAGTTCTTGACCGAATTCATAGTTTCTAAAACGATAACTTAACAAAATTCCTAAAAAACATTTCGCCCAATCAAAATCATCATCATTCATCGGCTTATTTCGACCGACTTCCGTTTCTTGAAGCGCCCCATCAACCTCAATCAACCATTCTGGTTAGAATTACATGATCATGCCAAGAGGGTGGAAAACCCCCCAAAATAAGACCCATCATCATGACTGTAGTAAAAACTGTCTGTGCATGAAACTTTCATCGCATGCAATTTGATTACAGTATCAGAAGAAGAAGCAGAAGAATCATCCTGGGTTTTTTTTGCTTGTTTGCTCTTCCAAAGTATGTGCGTGTGTGTGTGTCGAGGTTTGCGTCCAAAATTGATTTCGGCTCAAATTTCTATAGGCTTGATTTTCCAGCCCCAGCAGGAAGCCACTTTTCCTCCGCAGTACTGCCGAAACTAATGCCTAACCCACACAGGCAATAGTGCCAAAGGAAGCAGAAGAACAAACTTGAGCCAAGGATGGGATCCGATTTTCCCCCCTCCTTTGCGGTCCAGGGCCCCGGAAGACGAATCACTTCCGGTGAGCAGCAGAGGCAGCAGCATCGAAAACGTGGCGGAAATCACTATGTGTTGTGCTGTGTGGGTGGATGTTTTCCACGGTCCAATGGCTGGCAGGGTGGCTGGTTGGACGAGCGAACGCCGGGTTCAGGGATGTTCTAGTTCACATTGTAGGATGCCTACTTGGTGGATTTTGCTGGGTGTGAGATGGCAATGATGGTGACGAGGGCACGTCAGAATTTAGTTTGATTCGATGGAGTGAGATTTTTTATTGAAAGTGGTTGTAATTTCATATGTTTGAAAATGTTAAAAAAAAGATCTGGCAAAATAACTAACAAAAGCTTAAAGAAGTCAAGGTAAATATTTGAACTTTTAAACACATTATCAAAGAGAATTTTGCTGTTTGATAAGGCTGGTACAAATAATTTTAAAAGTTTTTGTCCCCCCCCCCCTTCCAAATTGGCCCGAAAAATCAGGGGGCAAAAAAAAAAATATTTTTACAATAAACTTCAAAATTTCAATGAAAATTCAAGTGCAACCAGCTGAAATCAAATTAAAATACATTCTTCTGCGTTTGAAATCATTTTAAGCATGTTTGGGTTTATTAAAACATATTAAATTTTTTTTGAAAATTTTCGATGCAAAATCTTTTTTTTCGATACAATTTTTGTTTTTGTCAGATCTTAGATTTTTTGAAAACTAGAGATTGCAAAACAACTGAACTAGTGTAAAATGCATTTTAAAACACTTTTTTCATTTAAATGTGAAGACTATGGCTTGTTATTTAAATTTTTATGTTTTTTTTTGCCCCCCCCCCCCTTGACCACGGCCAGGGCCGAGGGACAAAAACTTTTTTAAATATTTGCATCGGCCTTATTTTGGAAAAAAAATTCGGCTTTAGATTTGTTTAAAAATACATTTTTTAGGGTTGGCACAAATTTGTTAAATCATTTTACAGTGTTGCCCATTTATCCAAAAAATATGGAAATAACATGAAAGAACGAAATTTAGATATCATTTACAGACTTTTTTAGGGGAATAAATACCCGTCTTTATTGAATTTTGGATATGTGGCATTCAAAAAAAAAAAAACATAAAACAAAAAACAAAGAACAAAAGACAAAAAACAAAAAACAAAAATCAAAAAACAAAAAACAAAAAACAAAAAACAAAAAACAAAAAACAAAAAACAAAAAACAAAAAACAAAAAACAAAAAACAAAAAACAAAAAACAAAAAACAAAAAACAAAAAACAAAAAACAAAAAACAAAAAACAAAAAACAAAAAACAAAAAACAAAAAACAAAAAACAAAAAACAAAAAACAAAAAACAAAAAACAAAAAACAAAAAACAAAAAACAAAAAACAAAAAACAAAAAACAAAAAACAAAAAACAAAAAACAAAAAACAAAAAACAAAAAACAAAAAACAAAAAACAAAAAACAAAAAACAAAAAACAAAAAACAAAAAACAAAAAACAAAAAACAAAAAACAAAAAACAAAAAACAAAAAACAAAAAACAAAAAACAAAAAACAAAAACAAAAAACAAAAAACAAAAACAAAAAACAAAAAACAAAAAACAAAAAACAAAAAACAAAAAACAAAAAACAAAAAACAAAAAACAAAAAACAAAAAACAAAAAACAAAAAACAAAAAACAAAAAACAAAAAACAAAAAACAAAAAACAAAAAACAAAAAACAAAAAACAAAAAACAAAAAACAAAAAACAAAAAACAAAAAACAAAAAACAAAAAACAAAAAACAAAAAACAAAAAACAAAAAACAAAAAACAAAAAACAAAAAACAAAAAACAAAAAACAAAAAACAAAAAACAAAAAACAAAAAACAAAAAACAAAAAACAAAAAACAAAAAACAAAAAACAAAAAACAAAAAACAAAAAACAAAAAACAAAAAACAAAAAACAAAAAACAAAAAACAAAAAACAAAAAACAAAAAACAAAAAACAAAAAACAAAAAACAAAAAACAAAAAACTAAAAACAAAAAACAAAAAACAAAAAACAAAAAACAAAAAACAAAAAACTAAAAACTAAAAACTAAAAACTAAAAACTAAAAACTAAAAACTAAAAACTAAAAACTAAAAACTAAAAACTAAAAACTAAAAACTAAAAACTAAAAACTAAAAACTAAAAACTAAAAACTAAAAACAAAAAACTAAAAACTAAAAACTAAAAACTAAAAACTAAAAACTAAAAACTAAAAACTAAAAACTAAAAACTAAAAACTAAAAACTAAAAACTAAAAACTAAAAACTAAAAACTAAAAACTAAAAACTAAAAACTAAAAACTAAAAACTAAAAACTAAAAACAAAAAACTAAAAACTAAAAACTAAAAACTAAAAACTAAAAACTAAAAACTAAAAACTAAAAACTAAAAACTAAAAACTAAAAACTAAAAACTAAAAACTAAAAACTAAAAACTAAAAACTAAAAACTAAAAACTAAAAACTAAAAACTAAAAACTAAAAACTAAAAACTAAAAACTAAAAACTAAAAACAAAAAACAAAAAACAAAAAACAAAAAACAAAAAACAAAAAACAAAAAACAAAAAACAAAAAACAAAAAACAAAAAACAAAAAACAAAAAACAAAAAACAAAAAACAAAAAACAAAAAACAAAAAACAAAAAACAAAAAACAAAAAACAAAAAACAAAAAACAAAAAACAAAAAACAAAAAACAAAAAACAAAAAACAAAAAACAAAAAACAAAAAACAAAAAACAAAAAACAAAAAACAAAAAACAAAAAACAAAAAACAAAAAACAAAAAACAAAAAACAAAAAACAAAAAACAAAAAACAAAAAACAAAAAACAAAAAACAAAAAACAAAAAACAAAAAACAAAAAACAAAAAACAAAAAACTAAAAACTAAAAACTAAAAACTAAAAACTAAAAACTAAAAACTAAAAACTAAAAACTAAAAACTAAAAACTAAAAACTAAAAACTAAAAACTAAAAACTAAAAACTAAAAACTAAAAACTAAAAACTAAAAACTAAAAACTAAAAACTAAAAAACTAAAAACTAAAAACTAAAAACTAAAAACTAAAAACTAAAAACTAAAAACTAAAAACTAAAAACTAAAAACTAAAAACTAAAAACTAAAAACTAAAAACTAAAAACTAAAAACTAAAAACTAAAAACTAAAAACTAAAAACTAAAAACTAAAAACTAAAAACTAAAAACTAAAAACTAAAAACTAAAAACTAAAAACAAAAAACAAAAAACAAAAAACAAAAAACAAAAAACAAAAAACAAAAAACAAAAAACAAAAAACAAAAAACAAAAAACAAAAAACAAAAAACAAAAAACAAAAAACAAAAAACAAAAAACAAAAAACAAAAAACTAAAAACTAAAAACTAAAAACTAAAAACTAAAAACTAAAAACTAAAAACTAAAAACTAAAAACTAAAAACTAAAAACTAAAAACTAAAAACTAAAAACTAAAAACTAAAAACTAAAAACTAAAAACTAAAGCATGAGCATGAGCATGAGAGATCACCCATGGTTGCCCCTCCGTTGCTGAACAGAACCGTAATATCCTTTCAGCACTACTGATCATAGGCTTCGACGATCTAGTGGTGTTTCCCTTATCAACAGCATGTATGAATGCGCTGAAAAGATAAAACACCATGATTGCTAAAGCAAGATCAGTTGCGAATAGGTAACAGTCATTGGCCACCAACGGCGCCCGCCATGTCAGTTTGTAGATCTCGATTTTAAGGGACGGGAATGTTAGTTAGCGCAGGTTGCTACTAGGGCAGCTGATTTACTCTGTGCTTACACCCCACAAGCGCCAGGAACCTGAAAATTGGTTAGTAGGATAGGGTGTTTGGTCAGGATTCATCATAGAAGATGATGATGCGACCCAAAATCATAGTGTTTGTTGATAGGTATTATGTTTTATTCTCAAGGCAAGCAATCGGATGCTGCGGATGAGACATTTCCCGTTTAACTGTTGTTAAATTTTTAATGAAATGGTTTAATCTTAGACAGCCGGCTGTGGAAAGATAAAACCAAATAATATTTGTTTATAGTATGAGGTGTTAAACGCAATGCTGCAATGATAGCGTAGTCTGATTTTTAATTATGTAATCATTTAGTTCATGAATTTGTTACGGAATAGACGCGACGAACTCAATCATCAAGTGCCTTCCTATCTTCTTTCTATTAGCTAGATTAGGTATTGATTTTCGTTGCCTCTCGAGCTACGATGCTATGGAGAGGGCTTAACACACAAACAACCGACGTCGAGCCCTCCGAGCTACGGAGCTATGGGAAGGTCTTTTCAACACAAAAAAGACTAGCGCACCACACAACGTTCTTGATGAATCAAAATAATTTTGTTACGCGATAAACCTAACGAACTCGGATCGTTTTTATCGAAAACTATATCACAATTCACGACAAAAATGCGAAACAAAAGGCACAAACAAAAAAAAATCACTTTTCACTCCGAATATTTTTTTACGACCACGCGCTCCCTTTGCCAATTATGCACTGATGCGCTGCATTTTCAGAGGGTAATCTTCTCCTCGCAGGGCACAATTCACGACAAAAATGCGAAACAAAAGGCACAAACAAAAAAAAATCACTTTTCACTCCGAATATTTTTTTACGACCACGCGCTCCCTTTGCCAATTATGCACTCTAAAAACTAAAAACTAAAAACTAAAAACTAAAAACTAAAAACTAAAAACTAAAAACTAAAAACTAAAAACTAAAAACTAAAAACTAAAAACTAAAAACTAAAAACTAAAAACTAAAAACTAAAAACTAAAAACTAAAAACTAAAAACTAAAAACTAAAAACTAAAAACTAAAAACTAAAAACTAAAAACTAAAAACTAAAAACTAAAAACTAAAAACTAAAAACTAAAAACTAAAAACTAAAAACTAAAAACTAAAAACTAAAAACTAAAAACTAAAAACTAAAAACTAAAAACTAAAAACTAAAAACTAAAAACTAAAAACTAAAAACTAAAAACTAAAAACAAAAAACAAAAAACAAAAAACAAAAAACAAAAAACAAAAAACAAAAAACAAAAAACAAAAAACAAAAAACAAAAAACAAAAAACAAAAAACAAAAAACTAAAAACTAAAAACTAAAAACTAAAAACTAAAAACTAAAAACTAAAAACTAAAAACTAAAAACTAAAAACTAAAAACTAAAAACTAAAAACTAAAAACTAAAAACAAAAAACTAAAAACAAAAAACAAAAAACAAAAAACAAAAAACAAAAAACAAAAAACAAAAAACAAAAAACAAAAAACAAAAAACAAAAAACAAAAAACAAAAAACAAAAAACAAAAAACAAAAAACAAAAAACAAAAAACAAAAAACAAAAAACAAAAAACAAAAAACAAAAAACAAAAAACAAAAAACAAAAAACAAAAACAAAAAACAAAAAACAAAAAACAAAAAACAAAAACAAAAAACAAAAAACAAAAAACAAAAAACAAAAAACAAAAAACAAAAAACAAAAAACAAAAAACAAAAAACAAAAAACAAAAAACAAAAAACAAAAAACAAAAAACAAAAAACAAAAAACAAAAAACAAAAAACAAAAAACAAAAACAAAAAACAAAAACAAAAAACAAAAAACAAAAAACAAAAAACAAAAAACAAAAAACAAAAAACAAAAAACAAAAAACAAAAAACAAAAAACAAAAAACAAAAAACAAAAAACAAAAAACTAAAAACTAAAAACTAAAAACAAAAAACTAAAAACTAAAAACTAAAAACTAAAAACTAAAAACTAAAAACTAAAAACTAAAAACTAAAAACTAAAAACAAAAAACTAAAAACTAAAAACTAAAAACTAAAAACTAAAAACTAAAAACTAAAAACTAAAAACTAAAAACTAAAAACAAAAAACTAAAAACTAAAAACTAAAAACTAAAAACTAAAAACTAAAAACTAAAAACTAAAAACTAAAAACTAAAAACTAAAAACTAAAAACTAAAAACTAAAAACTAAAAACTAAAAACTAAAAACTAAAAACAAAAAACTAAAAACTAAAAACTAAAAACTAAAAACTAAAAACTAAAAACTAAAAACTAAAAACTAAAAACAAAAAACTAAAAACTAAAAACTAAAAACTAAAAACTAAAAACTAAAAACTAAAAACTAAAAACTAAAAACTAAAAACTAAAAACTAAAAACTAAAAACTAAAAACTAAAAACTAAAAACTAAAAACAAAAAACAAAAAACAAAAAACAAAAAACAAAAAACAAAAAACAAAAAACAAAAAACAAAAAACAAAAAACAAAAAACAAAAAACAAAAAACAAAAAACAAAAAACAAAAAACAAAAAACAAAAAACTAAAAACTAAAAACAAAAAACAAAAAACTAAAAACTAAAAACTAAAAACAAAAAACTAAAAACTAAAAACTAAAAACTAAAAACTAAAAACTAAAAACTAAAAACTAAAAACTAAAAACTAAAAACTAAAAACTAAAAACTAAAAACTAAAAACTAAAAACTAAAAACTAAAAACTAAAAACTAAAAACTAAAAACTAAAAACTAAAAACTAAAAACTAAAAACTAAAAACTAAAAACTAAAAACTAAAAACTAAAAACTAAAAACTAAAAACTAAAAACTAAAAACTAAAAACTAAAAACTAAAAACTAAAAACTAAAAACTAAAAACTAAAAACTAAAAACTAAAAACTAAAAACTAAAAACTAAAAACTAAAAACTAAAAACTAAAAACTAAAAACTAAAAACTAAAAACTAAAAACTAAAAACTAAAAACTAAAAACTAAAAACTAAAAACTAAAAACTAAAAACTAAAAACTAAAAACTAAAAACTAAAAACTAAAAACTAAAAAACTAAAAACTAAAAACTAAAAACTAAAAACTAAAAACTAAAAACTAAAAACTAAAAACTAAAAACTAAAAACTAAAAACTAAAAACTAAAAACTAAAAACTAAAAACTAAAAACTAAAAACTAAAAACTAAAAACTAAAAACTAAAAACTAAAAACTAAAAACAAAAAACTAAAAACTAAAAACTAAAAACTAAAAACTAAAAACTAAAAACTAAAAACTAAAAACAAAAAACTAAAAACTAAAAACTAAAAACTAAAAACTAAAAACTAAAAACTAAAAACTAAAAACTAAAAACTAAAAACTAAAAACTAAAAACTAAAAACTAAAAACTAAAAACTAAAAACTAAAAACTAAAAACTAAAAACTAAAAACTAAAAACTAAAAACAAAAAACTAAAAACTAAAAACTAAAAACTAAAAACTAAAAACTAAAAACTAAAAACTAAAAACAAAAAACAAAAAACAAAAAACAAAAAACAAAA
>NC_068938.1:206914434-206921934 GCF_016801865.2 Culex pipiens pallens
CACCAACCCCCACCCCACCACCCCCACCACACCCCACCCCCCACACCCACCCCACCACCCCACCACCCCCCACCCACCCCACACCCACACCACCCCCACACCCCACAACCCACCCCACCCCCACCCACACACCCCACCACCCCACCACCAACACCACCCCACCACCCCACCAACCACTCCACCCACCCAAACCACTCACCCCCCCACCCCTCCACCACCACCCACCCCCCACCACTACACCCCACCCACCACACCCCCACCCCCCTCCCACCTACACTCCAACAAACTCAACAACACAACCCTACCACCTCCCAACACACCCCTACCAACAACCAACACTCCCACCACCCCACACACCCCAACCACACTACCCCCCACACACACCCCCTACAACCTACCAACCCCCACCCCCCACAAACTCCACAACTAACAACCTAAAAACTAACAACTACAAACTAACAACTAAAAAACTTTAAAAACTAATCAACACTAAAACTACAAACTAAAAAACTCAAAACTCAAAACTCAAAAAACCTAAACAACACAAAACTAACAAATAAAAACCAAAAAACGTAAAAACTAAAAAACTCAACACTAAAAACTACACAACCCACCAAAACTAAAAACATACAAAACCAAAACAAAAAACAAAAAACAAAAAACAACCAACCAAAACACCCAAAAACAAACCTAAAAACTAAAAACTAAAAACTAAAAACTAAAAACAAAAAACTAAAAACTAAAAACAAAAAACTAAAAACTAAAAACAAAAAACTAAAAACTAAAAACTAAAAACTAAAAACTAAAAACTAAAAACTAAAAACTAAAAACTAAAAACTAAAAACTAAAAACTAAAAACTAAAAACTAAAAACTAAAAACTAAAAACTAAAAACTAAAAACTAAAAACTAAAAACTAAAAACTAAAAACTAAAAACTAAAAACTAAAAACTAAAAACTAAAAACTAAAAACAAAAAACTAAAAACTAAAAACTAAAAACTAAAAACTAAAAACTAAAAACTAAAAACTAAAAACTAAAAACTAAAAACTAAAAACTAAAAACTAAAAACTAAAAACTAAAAACTAAAAACTAAAAACTAAAAACTAAAACTAAAAACTAAAAACTAAAAACTAAAAACTAAAAACTAAAAACTAAAAACTAAAAACTAAAAACTAAAAACTAAAAACTAAAAACTAAAAACTAAAAACTAAAAACTAAAAACTAAAAACTAAAAACTAAAAACTAAAAACTAAAAACTAAAAACTAAAAACTAAAAACTAAAACTAAAAACTAAAAACTAAAAACTAAAACTAAAAACTAAAAACTAAAAACTAAAAACTAAAAACTAAAAACTAAAAACTAAAAACTAAAAACTAAAAACTAAAAACTAAAAACTAAAAACTAAAAACTAAAAACTAAAAACTAAAAACTAAAAACTAAAAACTAAAAACTAAAAACTAAAAACTAAAAACTAAAAACTAAAAACTAAAAACTAAAAACTAAAAACTAAAAACTAAAAACTAAAAACTAAAAACTAAAAACTAAAAACTAAAAACTAAAAACTAAAAACTAAAAAACTAAAAACTAAAAACTAAAAACTAAAAACTAAAAACTAAAAACTAAAAACTAAAAACTAAAAACTAAAAACTAAAAACTAAAAACTAAAAACTAAAAACTAAAAACTAAAAACTAAAAACTAAAAACTAAAAACTAAAAACTAAAAACTAAAAACTAAAAACTAAAAACTAAAAACTAAAAACTAAAAACTAAAAACTAAAAACTAAAAACTAAAAACTAAAAACTAAAAAACTAAAAACTAAAAACTAAAAACTAAAAACTAAAAACTAAAAACTAAAAACTAAAAACTAAAAACTAAAAACTAAAAACTAAAAACTAAAAACTAAAAACTAAAAACTAAAAACTAAAAACTAAAAACTAAAAACTAAAAACTAAAAACTAAAAACTAAAAACTAAAAACTAAAAACTAAAAACTAAAAACTAAAAACTAAAAACTAAAAACTAAAAACTAAAAACTAAAAACTAAAAACTAAAAACTAAAAACTAAAAACTAAAAACTAAAAACTAAAAACTAAAAACTAAAAACTAAAAACTAAAAACTAAAAACTAAAAACTAAAAACTAAAAACTAAAAACTAAAAAACTAAAAACTAAAAACTAAAAACTAAAAACTAAAAACTAAAAACTAAAAACTAAAAACTAAAAACTAAAAACTAAAAACTAAAAACTAAAAACTAAAAACTAAAAACTAAAAACTAAAAACTAAAAACTAAAAACTAAAAACTAAAAACTAAAAACTAAAAACTAAAAACTAAAAACTAAAAACTAAAAACTAAAAACTAAAAACTAAAAACTAAAAACTAAAAACTAAAAACTAAAAACTAAAAACTAAAAAACTAAAAACTAAAAACTAAAAACTAAAAACTAAAAACTAAAAACTAAAAACTAAAAACTAAAAACTAAAAACTAAAAACTAAAAACTAAAAACTAAAAACTAAAAACTAAAAACTAAAAACTAAAAACTAAAAACTAAAAACTAAAACTAAAAACTAAAAACTAAAAACTAAAAACTAAAAACTAAAAACTAAAAACTAAAAACTAAAAACTAAAAACTAAAAACTAAAAACTAAAAACTAAAAACTAAAAACTAAAAACTAAAAACTAAAACTAAAAACTAAAAACTAAAAACTAAAAACTAAAAACTAAAAACTAAAAACTAAAAACTAAAAACTAAAAACTAAAAACTAAAAACTAAAAACTAAAAACTAAAAACTAAAAACTAAAAACTAAAAACTAAAAACTAAAAACTAAAAACTAAAAACTAAAAACTAAAAACTAAAAACTAAAAACTAAAAACTAAAAACTAAAAACTAAAAACTAAAAACTAAAAACTAAAAACTAAAAACTAAAAACTAAAAACTAAAAACTAAAAACTAAAAACTAAAAACTAAAAACTAAAAACTAAAAACTAAAAACTAAAAACTAAAAACTAAAAACTAAAAACTAAAAACTAAAAACTAAAAACTAAAAACTAAAAACTAAAAACAAACTAAAAACTAAAAACTAAAAACTAAAAACTAAAAACTAAAAACTAAAAACTAAAAACTAAAAACTAAAAACTAAAAACTAAAAACTAAAAACTAAAAACTAAAAACTAAAAACTAAAAACTAAAAACTAAAAACTAAAAACTAAAAACTAAAAACTAAAAACTAAAAACTAAAAACTAAAAACTAAAAACTAAAAACTAAAAACTAAAAACTAAAAACTAAAAACTAAAAACTAAAAACTAAAAACTAAAAACTAAAAACTAAAAACTAAAAACTAAAAACTAAAAACTAAAAACTAAAAACTACAAACAAAAAACTAAAAACTAAAAACTAAAAACTAAAAACTAAAAACTAAAAACTAAAAACTAAAAACTAAAAACTAAAAACTAAAAACTAAAAACTAAAAACTAAAAACTAAAAACTAAAAACTAAAAACTAAAAACTAAAAACTAAAAACTAAAAACTAAAAACTAAAAACTAAAAACTAAAAACTAAAAACTAAAAACTAAAAACTAAAAACTAAAAACTAAAAACTAAAAACTAAAAACTAAAAACTAAAAACTAAAAACAAAAACTAAAAACTAAAAACTAAAAACTAAAAACTAAAAACTAAAAACTAAAAACTAAAAACTAAAAACTAAAAACTAAAAACTAAAAACTAAAAACTAAAAACTAAAAACTAAAAACTAAAAACTAAAAACTAAAAACTAAAAACTAAAAACTAAAAACTAAAAACTAAAAACTAAAAACTAAAAACTAAAAACTAAAAACTAAAAACTAAAAACTAAAAACTAAAAACTAAAAACTAAAAACTAAAAACTAAAAACTAAAAACTAAAAACTAAAAACTAAAAACTAAAAACTAAAAACTAAAAACTAAAAACTAAAAACTAAAAACTAAAAACTAAAAACTAAAAACTAAAAACTAAAAACTAAAAACTAAAAACTAAAAACTAAAAACTAAAAACTAAAAACTAAAAACTAAAAACTAAAAACTAAAAACTAAAAACTAAAAACTAAAAACTAAAAACTAAAAACTAAAAACTAAAAACTAAAAACTAAAAACTAAAAACTAAAAACTAAAAACTAAAAACTAAAAACTAAAAACTAAAAACTAAAAACTAAAAACTAAAAACTAAAAACTAAAAACTAAAAACTAAAAACTAAAAACTAAAAACTAAAAACTAAAAACAAAAACTAAAAACTAAAAACTAAAAACTAAAAACTAAAAACTAAAAACTAAAAACTAAAAACTAAAAACTAAAAACTAAAAACTAAAAACTAAAAACTAAAAACTAAAAACTAAAAACTAAAAACTAAAAACTAAAAACTAAAAACTAAAAACTAAAAACTAAAAACTAAAAACTAAAAACTAAAAACTAAAAACTAAAAACTAAAAACTAAAAACTAAAAACTAAAAACTAAAAACTAAAAACTAAAAACTAAAAACTAAAAACTAAAAACTAAAAACTAAAAACTAAAAACTAAAAACTAAAAACTAAAAACTAAAAACTAAAAACTAAAAACTAAAAACTAAAAACTAAAAACTAAAAACTAAAAACTAAAAACTAAAAACTAAAAACTAAAAACTAAAAACTAAAAACTAAAAACTAAAAACTAAAAACTAAAAACTAAAAACTAAAAACTAAAAACTAAAAACTAAAAACAAAAAACTAAAAACTAAAAACTAAAAACTAAAAACTAAAAACTAAAAACTAAAAACTAAAAACTAAAAACTAAAAACTAAAAACTAAAAACTAAAAACTAAAAACTAAAAACTAAAAACTAAAAACTAAAAACTAAAAACTAAAAACTAAAAACTAAAAAACTAAAAACTAAAAACTAAAAACTAAAAACTAAAAACTAAAAACTAAAAACTAAAAACTAAAAACTAAAAACTAAAAACTAAAAACTAAAAACTAAAAACTAAAAACTAAAAACTAAAAACAAAAAACTAAAAACTAAAAACTAAAAACTAAAAACTAAAAACTAAAAACTAAAAACTAAAAACTAAAAACTAAAAACTAAAAACTAAAAACTAAAAACTAAAAACTAAAAACTAAAAACTAAAAACTAAAAACTAAAAACTAAAAACTAAAAACTAAAAACTAAAAACTAAAAACTAAAAACTAAAAACTAAAAACTAAAAACTAAAAACTAAAAAACTAAAAACTAAAAACTAAAAACTAAAAAACTAAAAACTAAAAACTAAAAACTAAAAACTAAAAACTAAAAACTAAAAACTAAAAACTAAAAACTAAAAACTAAAAACTAAAAACTAAAAACTAAAAACTAAAAACTAAAAACTAAAAACTAAAAACTAAAAACTAAAAACTAAAAACTAAAAACTAAAAACTAAAAACTAAAAACTAAAAACTAAAAACTAAAAACTAAAAACTAAAAACTAAAAACTAAAAACTAAAAACTAAAAACTAAAAACTAAAAACTAAAAACTAAAAACTAAAAACTAAAAACTAAAAACTAAAAACTAAAAACTAAAAACTAAAAACTAAAAACTAAAAACTAAAAACTAAAAACTAAAAACTAAAAACTAAAAACTAAAAACTAAAAACTAAAAACTAAAAACTAAAAACTAAAAACTAAAAAACTAAAAACTAAAAACTAAAAACTAAAAACTAAAAACTAAAAACTAAAAACTAAAAACTAAAAACTAAAAACTAAAAACTAAAAACTAAAAACTAAAAACTAAAAACTAAAAACTAAAAACTAAAAACTAAAAACTAAAAACTAAAAACTAAAAACTAAAAACAAAAAACTAAAAACTAAAAACTAAAAACTAAAAACTAAAAACTAAAAACTAAAAACTAAAAACTAAAAACTAAAAACTAAAAAACAAAAAACTAAAAACTAAAAACTAAAAACTAAAAACTAAAAACTAAAAACTAAAAACTAAAAACTAAAAACTAAAAACTAAAAACTAAAAACTAAAAACTAAAAACTAAAAACTAAAAACTAAAAAACTAAAAACTAAAAACTAAAAACTAAAAACTAAAAACTAAAAACTAAAAACTAAAAACTAAAAACTAAAAACTAAAAACTAAAAACTAAAAACTAAAAACTAAAAACTAAAAACTAAAAACTAAAAACTAAAAACTAAAAACTAAAAACAAAAAACTAAAAACTAAAAACTAAAAACTAAAAACTAAAAACTAAAAACTAAAAACTAAAAACTAAAAACAAAAAACAAAAAACTAAAAACTAAAAACTAAAAACTAAAAACTAAAAACTAAAAACTAAAAACTAAAAACTAAAAACTAAAAACAAAAAACTAAAAACTAAAAACTAAAAACTAAAAACAAAAAACTAAAAACTAAAAACTAAAAACTAAAAACTAAAAACTAAAAACTAAAAACTAAAAACTAAAAACTAAAAACAAAAAACTAAAAACTAAAAACTAAAAACTAAAAACTAAAAACTAAAAACTAAAAACAAAAAACTAAAAACTAAAAACTAAAAACAAAAAACTAAAAACTAAAAACAAAAAACTAAAAACTAAAAACTAAAAACTAAAAACTAAAAACTAAAAACTAAAAACTAAAAACTAAAAACTAAAAACTAAAAACTAAAAACTAAAAACTAAAAACTAAAAACAAAAAACAAAAAACTAAAAACAAAAAACTAAAAACTAAAAACAAAAAACTAAAAACAAAAAACTAAAAACTAAAAACTAAAAACTAAAAACTAAAAACTAAAAACTAAAAACTAAAAACTAAAAACTAAAAACTAAAAACTAAAAACTAAAAACTAAAAACTAAAAACTAAAAACTAAAAACTAAAAACAAAAAACTAAAAACAAAAAACTAAAAACTAAAAACTAAAAACTAAAAACTAAAAACTAAAAACTAAAAACAAAAAACTAAAAAACTAAAAACTAAAAACTAAAAACTAAAAACTAAAAACTAAAAACTAAAAACTAAAAACTAAAAACTAAAAACTAAAAACTAAAAACTAAAAACTAAAAACAAAAAACTAAAAACTAAAAACTAAAAACTAAAAACTAAAAACTAAAAACTAAAAACTAAAAACTAAAAACTAAAAACTAAAAACTAAAAACAAAAAACAAAAAACTAAAAACTAAAAACTAAAAACTAAAAACTAAAAACTAAAAACTAAAAACTAAAAACTAAAAACTAAAAACTAAAAACTAAAAACTAAAAACTAAAAACTAAAAACTAAAAACTAAAAACTAAAAACTAAAAACTAAAAACTAAAAACTAAAAACTAAAAAACTAAAAACTAAAAACTAAAAACTAAAAACTAAAAACTAAAAACTAAAAACTAAAAACTAAAAACTAAAAACTAAAAACTAAAAACTAAAAACTAAAAACTAAAAACTAAAAACTAAAAACTAAAAACTAAAAACTAAAAACTAAAAACTAAAAACTAAAAACTAAAAAACTAAAAACTAAAAACTA
>NC_068938.1:206931934-206936554 GCF_016801865.2 Culex pipiens pallens
CTAAAAACTAAAAACTAAAAACTAAAAACTAAAAACTAAAAACTAAAAACTAAAAACTAAAAACTAAAAACTAAAAACTAAAAACTAAAAACTAAAAACTAAAAACTAAAAACTAAAAACTAAAAACAAAAAACAAAAAACAAAAAACAAAAAACAAAAAACAAAAAACAAAAAACTAAAAACAAAAAACTAAAAACTAAAAACTAAAAACTAAAAACTAAAAACTAAAAACTAAAAACTAAAAACTAAAAACTAAAAACTAAAAACTAAAAACTAAAAACTAAAAACTAAAAACTAAAAACAAAAAACTAAAAACAAAAAACTAAAAACAAAAAACAAAAAACAAAAAACAAAAAACAAAAAACAAAAAACAAAAAACAAAAAACTAAAAACTAAAAACAAAAAACAAAAAACTAAAAACAAAAAACAAAAAACAAAAAACAAAAAACAAAAAACAAAAAACAAAAAACAAAAAACAAAAAACAAAAAACAAAAAACAAAAAACAAAAAACAAAAAACTAAAAACAAAAAACTAAAAACAAAAAACAAAAAACTAAAAACTAAAAACTAAAAACAAAAAAACAAAAAACAAAAAACTAAAAACTAAAAACTAAAAACTAAAAACTAAAAACTAAAAACTAAAAACTAAAAACTAAAAACTAAAAACTAAAAACTAAAAACTAAAAACTAAAAACTAAAAACAAAAAACTAAAAACAAAAAACAAAAAACTAAAAACAAAAAACTAAAAACTAAAAACTAAAAACTAAAAACTAAAAACTAAAAACAAAAAACTAAAAACTAAAAACTAAAAACTAAAAACAAAAAACTAAAAACTAAAAACTAAAAACAAAAAACTAAAAACTAAAAACTAAAAACTAAAAACAAAAAACTAAAAACTAAAAACTAAAAACTAAAAACTAAAAACAAAAAACTAAAAACTAAAAACTAAAAACTAAAAACAAAAAACTAAAAACTAAAAACTAAAAACTAAAAACTAAAAACAAAAAACAAAAAACTAAAAACAAAAAACTAAAAACTAAAAACTAAAAACTAAAAACTAAAAACTAAAAACTAAAAACTAAAAACTAAAAACTAAAAACAAAAAACTAAAAACTAAAAACTAAAAACTAAAAACTAAAAACTAAAAACTAAAAACTAAAAACTAAAAACTAAAAACTAAAAACAAAAAACTAAAAACTAAAAACAAAAAACTAAAAACTAAAAACTAAAAACTAAAAACTAAAAACTAAAAACTAAAAACTAAAAACTAAAAACTAAAAACTAAAAACTAAAAACTAAAAACTAAAAACTAAAAACTAAAAACTAAAAACTAAAAACTAAAAACTAAAAACTAAAAACTAAAAACTAAAAACTAAAAACTAAAAACTAAAAACTAAAAACTAAAAACTAAAAACTAAAAACTAAAAACAAAAAACTAAAAACTAAAAACTAAAAACTAAAAACTAAAAACTAAAAACTAAAAACTAAAAACTAAAAACTAAAAACTAAAAACTAAAAACTAAAAACTAAAAACTAAAAACTAAAAACTAAAAACTAAAAACTAAAAACTAAAAACTAAAAACTAAAAACTAAAAACAAAAAACTAAAAACTAAAAACAAAAAACTAAAAACTAAAAACAAAAAACAAAAAACTAAAAACTAAAAACAAAAAACTAAAAACAAAAAACTAAAAACTAAAAACTAAAAACTAAAAACTAAAAACTAAAAACTAAAAACTAAAAACAAAAAACAAAAAACTAAAAACTAAAAACTAAAAACTAAAAACTAAAAACTAAAAACTAAAAACTAAAAACTAAAAACTAAAAACTAAAAACAAAAAACTAAAAACTAAAAACTAAAAACTAAAAACTAAAAACTAAAAACTAAAAACTAAAAACTAAAAACTAAAAACTAAAAACTAAAAACTAAAAACTAAAAACTAAAAACTAAAAACTAAAAACAAAAAACTAAAAACTAAAAACTAAAAACTAAAAACAAAAACTAAAAACTAAAAACTAAAAACTAAAAACTAAAAACTAAAAACTAAAAACTAAAAACTAAAAACTAAAAAACTAAAAACTAAAAACTAAAAACTAAAAACTAAAAACTAAAAACTAAAAACTAAAAACTAAAAACTAAAAACTAAAAACTAAAAACTAAAAACTAAAAACAAAAAACTAAAAACTAAAAACTAAAAACTAAAAACTAAAAACAAAAAACTAAAAACTAAAAACTAAAAACTAAAAACTAAAAACTAAAAACTAAAAACTAAAAACAAAAAACTAAAAACTAAAAACAAAAAACTAAAAACTAAAAACTAAAAACAAAAAACTAAAAACTAAAAACTAAAAACTAAAAACTAAAAACTAAAAACTAAAAACTAAAAACTAAAAACAAAAAACTAAAAACTAAAAACTAAAAACTAAAAACTAAAAACTAAAAACTAAAAACTAAAAACTAAAAACAAAAAACTAAAAACTAAAAACAAAAAACTAAAAACTAAAAACAAAAAACTAAAAACTAAAAACTAAAAACTAAAAACAAAAAACTAAAAACTAAAAACTAAAAACAAAAAACTAAAAACTAAAAACTAAAAACTAAAAACAAAAAACTAAAAACTAAAAACTAAAAACTAAAAACTAAAAACTAAAAACAAAAAACTAAAAACAAAAAACTAAAAACTAAAAACTAAAAACAAAAAACTAAAAACTAAAAACTAAAAACTAAAAACTAAAAACTAAAAACAAAAAACTAAAAACTAAAAACTAAAAACTAAAAACTAAAAACAAAAAACTAAAAACAAAAAAACAAAAAATTAAAAACTAAAAACTAAAAACTAAAAACTAAAAACTAAAAACTAAAAACTAAAAACTAAAAACTAAAAACTAAAAACTAAAAACTAAAAACTAAAAACAAAAACTAAAAACAAAAACTAAAAACTAAAAACTAAAAACTAAAAACTAAAAACTAAAAACTAAAAACTAAAAACTAAAAACTAAAAACTAAAAACTAAAAACTAAAAACTAAAAACTAAAAACTAAAAACTAAAAACAAAAAACTAAAAACTAAAAACTAAAAACTAAAAACTAAAAACTAAAAACTAAAAACTAAAAACTAAAAACTAAAAACTAAAAACTAAAAACTAAAAACTAAAAACTAAAAACTAAAAACTAAAAACTAAAAACAAAAAACAAAAAACTAAAAACTAAAAACTAAAAACTAAAAACAAAAAACAAAAAACTAAAAACTAAAAACTAAAAACTAAAAACAAAAAACAAAAAACTAAAAACTAAAAACTAAAAACTAAAAACTAAAAACTAAAAACTAAAAACTAAAAACTAAAAACTAAAAACTAAAAACTAAAAACTAAAAACTAAAAACTAAAAACTAAAAACTAAAAACTAAAAACTAAAAACTAAAAACTAAAAACAAAAAACTAAAAACAAAAAACTAAAAACAAAAAACTAAAAACTAAAAACTAAAAACTAAAAACTAAAAACTAAAAACTAAAAACTAAAAACTAAAAACTAAAAACTAAAAACTAAAAACTAAAAACTAAAAACAAAAAACTAAAAACTAAAAACTAAAAACTAAAAACTAAAAACTAAAAACTAAAAACTAAAAACTAAAAACTAAAAACTAAAAACTAAAAACTAAAAACTAAAAACTAAAAACTAAAAACAAAAAACTAAAAACTAAAAACTAAAAACTAAAAACTAAAAACTAAAAACTAAAAACTAAAAACTAAAAACTAAAAACTAAAAACTAAAAACTAAAAACTAAAAACTAAAAACTAAAAACTAAAAACTAAAAACTAAAAACTAAAAACTAAAAACTAAAAACTAAAAACTAAAAACTAAAAACTAAAAACTAAAAACTAAAAACTAAAAACTAAAAACTAAAAACTAAAAACTAAAAACTAAAAACTAAAAACTAAAAACTAAAAACTAAAAACTAAAAACTAAAAACTAAAAACTAAAAACTAAAAACTAAAAACTAAAAACTAAAAACTAAAAACTAAAAACTAAAAACAAAAAACTAAAAACTAAAAACTAAAAACTAAAAACTAAAAACTAAAAACTAAAAACTAAAAACTAAAAACTAAAAACTAAAAACTAAAAACTAAAAACAAAAAACAAAAAACAAAAAACAAAAAACAAAAAAAAAACAAAAAACAAAAAACAAAAAACAAAAAACAAAAAACAAAAAACAAAAAACAAAAAACAAAAAACTAAAAACAAAAAACTAAAAACAAAAAACTAAAAACTAAAAACTAAAAACTAAAAACTAAAAACTAAAAACTAAAAACTAAAAACTAAAAACTAAAAACTAAAAACTAAAAACTAAAAAACTAAAAACTAAAAACTAAAAACTAAAAACTAAAAACTAAAAACTAAAAACTAAAAAACTAAAAAACTAAAAACTAAAAACTAAAAACTAAAAACTAAAAACTAAAAACTAAAAACTAAAAACTAAAAACTAAAAACTAAAAACTAAAAACTAAAAACTAAAAACTAAAAACTAAAAACTAAAAACTAAAAACTAAAAACTAAAAACTAAAAACTAAAAACTAAAAACTAAAAACTAAAAACTAAAAACTAAAAACTAAAAACTAAAAA
>NC_068938.1:206936654-206952137 GCF_016801865.2 Culex pipiens pallens
TTCGCTTATGGCTGACATAAACTTTGAAAAAATATTTGCAACGGCCTTATGAGAATAGCTTTCAAGAAATGTAAAATTATATTCATTCAGCATAAAGATGATTGATTTGTTAAAATGTGTTTCACTAATACGAAAGAGTTAAGTTATTATCAAATATGATCAAATATAATGCTAGTTATCATGCAAATTCTTCTTTTACACAAGAATTTTATGAAAACAATCAAAAATTTAAGTTAAAACATGTGTAAGTCTTGAAAAAAATGTTGTGTATCAATCTTTTGATATCAGATGTATCCTTTTAATTTTTAAACTCAATTTTGTTGAGAAGTTTCATACTTTTATCGAAAGTAAAATATTTCAAATGAGAAACTTAATGACTGTTTCAAAATGATGTGATTTATTAATACGAACAAATAAGAACGTATTATTTTATAATTTTACATTATTTTTTAAGCGTATTATAAACATACATTCTCAAAAACAATGTGTATCCAATTCAAAGATTTTTTTCAAATGAAAAAAAGTCCACCGAATTTTATAGCTATTAAACTTCTTCGAAGGTTTTAAAAGTTTAATGAGAACAGAAAACAAAACATGCAGCTATAATTAGGGCTAATAAATTTTTGAGCATGAGCATGAGCATGAGCATGGTTGACTGCCAATGAGCTGCTACTCCGTTATTGACAGATCAGCTGAAGTTAAACAATGAATCAAAAATGATCAGTGGGAACCAACCATCCGTTCACTGTTTAACCCCTGAAGACCCCGACTTTATTAGTCAATACCGGCGCCCTCCCAAGAAGCCTGCAGTTCAACAAAAGGGAGGAATGTTAGTCCGATAGTTGAAGTTGCAGACTCATCAAGCACATAGTTTTTCGCTATATACTTGTTGATACCGCTTGAGACCGTTGAATCCACAGCATCTCCTTCAAGCATCACGTGATTATTTTTTTTTTGGGTTAGTAGGATAAGGTATTGGCTTTTCGATGCCTCCCGAGCTACGATGCTATGGGGAGGACTTTCATAACAAACCCGTCGGCGAGCCTTCCGAGCAACGATGCTATGGGAAGGTCTTTCTAATTAGCACACCAAAACACTCGCGCACAGGTATTTAAATACTGAATAAATGTAATTTTTCATCACGATTACCCAGACGACATTGATGATACAGGAAGGACTTTTTTACAGTCATTTACAGTAATACTTAAACTTATTTTAATGCAACAATTCACACGACGTCGTGCCTCCCGATCAACGATGATGTAGGAAGGACTTGAGCAAGCCAATCAGGATGAAACACGAAATAAAATTCTTTTCTTTTCACACACAATGCCACATAATTGACAGCGCGTCACCACCCAACAAATTGAACTGATTTTCTTCTGCTTGTGGGCAAGCCAACCAGGATGAAACACGAAATAAAATTCTTTTCTTTTCACACACAATGCCACATAATTGACCGCGCGTCACCACCCAACTAATTGAACTCTAATTAGGGCTAATAAATTTTTACACAAAAACATTGAAATTACTCTTCATGCTAATATCAAAACATTTGAATTTCGCGGTACACTAGAATTTGCCTAAAATTAACATGACAAGTATTACAGGAAAGTTACCTAAAAAGTTAACAGTTGTTTAAGATACAAAATTTAGCTCTTGACCCCTTATAAACTTAATTTTGTGAAATATTGCGGAATTTTTCTAAACAGAATTTACGATTCAGGTATCCTTTATTTACTGACATAAGATTTAGATAAAGATTAACAATTTTAATTTGCTTAAATATCTTTAAAACTAAGAACATCTTTAAATATCTTAAAATCATCCTGGATTACATCCTAAGCGATAATTTCACCAAATGTAGAATCAGTAAAACAAAACACTTTTTTTTGCTTATGGGTATCAGCGCAAGAGAAATTTGAGTATTTAAAAAAAGTTTTGGCAATATTTCATTAAAAACAGAATTTTTAACATTTGTTTTTGAAAATTTCAAAAAATTTGAATGCATTTTAAATAGCATAATAAATTTCTAACAATACAATATAACAATATTCAAATTCAACTTAATAAAGAAAAAATATTTATGACCGAATTTCTGTTTTTTTTAAGGTTTCCTTGAGTTGTTTATTTGTCAATCCTTATTTTAATAAATTGAACATGGATAAAAACAGCTCAAACTACTATGCGTTTTCTTCCGATGAAGTTTTGAATTTCATTTGCATGTGTTATAACATGCATTAAACTTCATGTTGTTTTACCCCTAGAAAACCAAGACATATTTCGCAGGAACTTTTCCTAAAATACTGTAATAAACAGTATCTTCAAAAATGAGTAAAAAATAACCTTATTAAAAATGTGAATTATTTGAATAAAAAATCTATGTTTAAATACATGGAGAAATTTGACAGTCAACTATTTCAAATTTTGAGGTATTTTGTGGTATTCATCAAATTTCACGGGTAACGCGGCTTCCGTGAAATCGCGAAAAATCAATAACTCTAGTTATAATCAATTCATAATTTTGAAAGTGTCTAATACAGTCCAGACTCGATAATCCGAACTCTTGATTATCTGAAGCTTTGTTTGAATAATCGAATCACAAACAAATTAATTTTAATATTTTTTTTTTACTTTGTAAATGAAATTTGAATTCAACGACCCCATTTTTGTCAAATTTGAATTGAATGGCTGATTTCCATGAAAATTACCAAATGCATTTAAAAAAAAATCACCGCCTTTCTTGGGTTTATCTTGGATTTTTTACTGTGTAAATATTTTAAAATTCGTTGTTTAAAAATAATAATGATTATTAAAGAAATGATAGAATTTTGCAATATTTAACCAAACATTTAAAAATTAATTAAAGTTCATTAACAAAGCTTTTTTTCCGATAGACATTCCTAAAAATCTTTTCCGCTCTCAAAGGTGTGATCATATTTCATAATCAGTTTTTGTCGATAAACGCACACCCCTTCCCTTTCCACCAGCAACCCCTTCCGTCCTGCTCCGTCTGTTCCTGTTTGTGCGTGACTTTTTTACGACTCTTTTAGACTCGTAAATTGGGCCCTCAATCGAACCGGACCGGACTGGACCCGGGACCGATAAGCTAGAGGGGACCTCTGGCTGGGCTTTTATGACTCCAGAAACAGCTTTTTCACTCTCGGCCCTGATGTCACCTTAAAAAGTGTGCGTGATGAAGCCCGGGCGAGGGAGTTGGTTGCCACGGGACTAAACCTGATTTAGCGCCTGGTCCCCGCGTGAGCCCGTAATGGGACCCAAAATAGTTCAATTAATTTGAGAAATTTATGGCTTTTATGACGGGGTGAAACTAGTTTTTTTTTGTGAAGGAATTTCGGAAATTTGAATTACAATGACGAGCAAGTGGTTTGAAGTTGTAAAAGCTTGAATAGAAGTGGCTTAATCGGAATATTGTCAATTCTAGTCACAGCCAGCAATCCACGCTCGACTGCGTTATGATTATCACGTCAATTGATAAAATGTCACTTTTCCCCTGGCTCGAGGAGTTGTTTGCTCAAAATCACTTTCAGCGCCTTCAGCCGGGCAAGCAAACAACCTGACCCGGTGAATACCCAACCCACTGACTGACGGGGAGGACATTTCTTGGGGCATAAAAACCACAATTTTCCATTAACGTCCATCAGAGAAAAGTGGAGTTGGTAAGTGGTGTACGGTGCGTCACTTGGTTGAGCTGAGGCGATTGACGACTGGCTGCCGGGGCTGATCCTTATTTGAGACACGTTTCTTCCGGTAATAACCTCCAATATAAAACATCCCTTCGAGCGTGGTGGATGCGTCAGGGTCGGAAAATTTACTTGAACGAGGATTGAATTGAAAAAAAAACTCATGTTCTTGGTGGGGTGAAAATAATCAAGTAATCAGAAAGTCGACAAACTTCTTAAAAAATCAATTGTTACAAAATAATAACCGTAAGGATATCATTAAGTTCTTGAAAATAGACTGTCTGTTAATTTTTCGGGACTTTGTACTAAGGGGCAATTTTGGTTACTTATCTTAAATCTGAGATCTATTTTTCAGTATGTTGAAGGGTTGGGCGATCCAACCTTTTAATTTTTATATATTCAATTAGACAAGTTTTTCAAGCCCGGGAAAACGAAAAAAAATTCTGAAAAAGTTAATTAATAGTTTTGAAATTGTTGCAATTTACTGTACTTCATTGTTAAAATTAAAAAAAAAAAACATGTCCTTAATAAGTCATCTCATGTACCTCTCGAATTTGCAATAACCCATATTAAAAAAAATTTAAATAAAAAAAAACATGTTAAGTCACGTGTTTTTTTTTGTAACTTTGCTTCAATTTAATAGAACAGAAATTTTCTACAAAGTTGTAGAGCTGACAAAAAAAATGAGAAAGATAGAATTCATTTTTTCACATTTCTAATAATTTTTAAAACTTTTTTTTTGCAAAAGTAATTGTTTTGGCACCTACTTTTTCAACATTTTCATCTCTGTAGCTCAATTGTTTGCTTTTTCAAAGGGGTTTTTTTTGAAAGTTTAGTAAATTTGACATAAGTATGAAACTTTTGGAATTTTTGTGGCCTTTGAATTGGTTTTTTTCGAGATTTGTTGAAATAGTTTCTTGTATTTTCCTTTTATTTTAGGAAAAATCTATGTATTTAATATTATAGTACCGTAAACTGGGGTGACTTTGATAGCCCGGGGTGACTTTGATAGGTTTTTCAAATGCCCGTCAAATTAATATTTAAACATTTTTGAGAATTTTGAGTATGTAAGCATTAAGGGAAAGCTTATTATCGAACATATATGCAAAAATGTGACTGTTACATTGGATGTATCAAAAATAGTGGCCAAATCAAATTTCTATCAATGTCACCCCGGGCTATCAAAGTCACCCCAGTTTACGGTACACATATTTTTATTAAACAATTTTTAAACACAAAGGTTTTGAAGCGTTTATTGAGATAATGTTAAAAATAGTTTCATGCTCATTTTTTTAAACATAACATGTTCTGCAGACTAAAGCACGGATAAGAAAGAAAAGAAGAAAAGAAATAAGTCCTTTTTGCATCTTTTTTTTCATTTAAAAATTCTTGTTTATTTTAAACTTTAATGCAGACCATATTTTATTTTTTGTTAATTTAAAACTCAAGATTTATCTATATTTTAAACCCCATAATATGACAGAAATATTTTGTTCAGATTTTTTAAATTGAAGGAATTTCATACTTTTCAAAGTGAGTAAAAATAGTAAATTACTCCAAATTTTCATCAAACTTTTTTTTTGAAATATTTTATAAACGTTCAAATTTTACTTAGATAGAAAACTGCAATAAAAGTAAAGTATAAGTATTCCATACTAGAATTTAAAAGTCATAATGACCCTTTCAATGACCTTTTTTCAAAATTACTTTGAACTTAGAAGCCATCCACCTCGGGATTTAAACTTATACCAGCTGAATAACAATCAGGCAGACCAAAATTTATTTAAATCTGAAGAATAAATGATTTAGAATAATTTTACTAGAAACACTTTATTCAATGATAAAATTATGCTGATACATACATATTTCCGATTTTACGTCACTATTTTTAATGAATTAGAAAAACACGAGTGCATTAAAATAAAAATTTGTCTTATAAATTGTTAGTCTTTTAAATTAAAATAACGTTTTCTATTTCTATTATTTTTCAAATGAAGAAAATGTTCAAAAAATAATTTTGCTAACTTTAACGTGTAAATATCTTTTTCATTTATCTAATTAAAAGAGCATAATTATTTTTTTTAAATAAACTATTTTCTACATTTGACCCGCAAACTCATTTGGCCCGGAATCCAAAAACTTTGATGTACAACGTCAGTTTTTTTTTTCATAAAATTATTTTTATTAGGTCCTTTTCGGTACTGGGACCTGATTAGGACCGAGTCGGCTACAACGTCAGTTTGTTTTGCTAAAAAAAATCGAAACATATTTTTGTTAAATCTAATGATTGCAAACTAACTGTACTACTGTATTATACATTTTCCAAGAACTTTTTCATTTTTATTTTTTATATTTTTTTATATAAATATTAAATTTTACTCAGTTCACGGAGAGTTTCGAAATCGCACTTAGTAAAACAATGTGAAACACAATAATTGAAAATTAAAATTATTCAAACTTGCTAATTCAAACGTTTATTTTTCTTCATTTACTTTATTTTATTTAATATCATAAGGAATACGTTCTCTGATATAATTTAAAAAAATGAAAAAATATTTAAAATAAAAACATAAATCACCGTTTTCGAATTTGCATCATTCTGACTTACAATTTGACATGAACTGTCATCTATTCAGAAAATTCCAGAGCAGACAAAAAAATCTTTTACAATTTATTTTTAAATTTGGTTTTAAACAACTGAAAAAGGTACCAAACAAATAAAGACTGCACTTTTTATTTGAATTAAAATGTGCAATAATTAAAAACAGGTCACAATCTTCAATTTTTAAATTAGTTCCAATGTTTGCCCATTCCTGACAAAAATATTTTCGAAAAGCTGTGCAAATTCCATACATTTCGTTGATACGGTCTTTGGTTGCTGAGATATGGATAATTCTCCGCCAACTCACACAGCAGATGCCCCGACCCCTCTTCGATTTGCGTGAAACTTTGTCCTAAGGGGTAACTTTTGTTCCTGATCACGAATCCAAGGTCCGTTTTTTGATATCTCGTGACGGAGGGGCGGTACGACCCCTTCCATTTTTGAACATGCGAAAAAAGAGGTGTTTTTCAATAATTTGCAGCCTGAAACGGTGATGAGATAGAAATTTGGTGTCAAAGGGACTTTTATGTAAAATTAGACGCCCGATTTGATGGCGTACTCAGAATTCAGAAAAAAACGTATTTTTCATCGAAAAAAACACTATTTTTTTTTTAAATGCTCCCATTTTCCGATACTTGACGGTAAAAATTTTTAGAACATGTCATTTTATGGAAAATTTATATACTTTTCGAATCTACATTGATCCAGAAGGGTCATTTTTTCATTTAGAACAAAATTTTTCATTTTAAAATTTCGTGTTTTTTCTAACTTTGCAGGGTTAGTTTTTAGAGTGTAACAATGTTCTACAAAGTTGTAGAACAGACAATTACAAAAATTTTGATGTATGTATGTATGTATGTATGATCCCCATACCCGCAGGCAACTTGGTCCTGGAACACATGTGAGCGCTAGGTGAACAATTCGATCATCTTTTACTCCGTAATCTGTACACCCACGTGCATAAGTTTTTTTGCACGAATTTTAATGCTACAAATACCGGCGCATAGATCAAAATGGTTTCCCTCTTCCCGCCCCAAGCGCCGGAAATTTGTAGCGGGTGTAGGGACACTTTGCATAGACGCCCTTGCTCCCATCACGTCACTGAGGGTATGGAGCGACGAGAAATTAATAAGCATGCCCCCTCAGTCGAACCTTCATTAGAGAAGCAGGCAATCCACAACTCACAGCGAACGACCAAGGGAACACCCTACCGCGTATATAGTAAGATTGGCGTGGTTGGTCTTTAGTGAAATGTATGGATGTTAGAGTGGATGGAAGTGTCAATTGAAAATAAAAATGGAAAGCTCTCACCAAATACGAAGAATCTTCGAAACCAGCTCATTTCCGATCATTTCGCCACATGTCACATGAATCATGACTTTTCTTGAATCCCTGTCTTGATCAGCAGAGCTTCCGGCAGCAATCCTAAAACCGCACGATTAACTGCAAGCGACCCACTTTAATGAGGATGGATGATGATCACCACCCACATCTGCTTCGACAATTCTTGAAAAACGACGTCGCCATTCTGGAATTTATGTTGGTCGAACTGGAACCACAGGCAACGCTCTAGCTGATGGCCACTTCGTGAAGTTACCCAGGTCCTGATCTTCTTGTTGCTGCTGACATCTCCTCCCGGTGGAGCAACTCTGCCGAGTCGTGAAAGTCGTATTTCAAACATTTCACCGAAAAAGTCTGCCTTTCACTTCCATCACTTCAACTACAAATGTTTTGAACCGAAAATTATAAAGAGATCTCCGTATTTTAAGAAATTTAACACTTTTAAAGACGATTAAATGGAAAAAAAATTACAGCGCTCAAAAAACGCGTCCGAACACGGGCACAGATTGCTTCGATCCACAATTACAAAAATTTTGATGTATAGACATAAGGGGTTTGCCTATAAACATCACGAGTTATCGCGATTTTACGAAAAAAAAGTTTTGAAAAAGTTGGTCGTCATAGATCATGGCCGTTCATGGTCACCCGCAACAGACACGGACGACGAAATAAAGAGAAACGCAAAAAGTAACTTTTTCAAAACTTTTTTTAGTAAAATCGCGATAACTCGTGATGATTACGAGCAAACCCTTTATGTTTCTATATCAAAATCATGGAAAATGTCTGCTCTACAACCTTGTAGAACATTGTTACACTCTAAATAATAACCCTGTAAAGTTAGAAAAAACACGAAATTTTAAAATGAAAATTTTTGTTCTAAATGAAAAAATGACCCTTCTGGGTCAATGTTGTTACTAAGGGCTTTCCCCATACTTGGGTCTGAAGGACCCTGACAACGCCCCAGCCGGTTGGTCTTAGAGCCACGACCGGACTGGGGTGGGCTCAGGGCCTCTTTTCGCGCTGGCGGGGCTAGTCAAGCAAGAGCTCTTTCTTTCAAGGGTCGGCTCGAAGCTCAAGGAATCAAGTTACTATTTTAGTTAAATTAAGCACTGTATATCTTGGATTCACGCTGTGTATGTGTGTGTGTTGTGCGGGGCAGGTTGGCTGCTACATCTGCTGCTGTTGGTCACCTCCGATGACACTCTCGTGGCTGGCTTGCTCCGGAGGTCCACGATCGCCCTCGATCGCGTCCGGAACCTGGTTCTGGAACTTCTGGCTTGGGTGTGGGTTAGACCAGGCCACGTGGTCACGTGCCGAGTCTTCAGGCGGTTCTTGGATGGACATTCGCCGGATTGCCTTCGGCGTCGAGTCCGTCACTTCGGCGTGCTGGTGACGATCGTTCGCGGTCGCCGTGATCTGGTTCTTGATCGAAAACCTTGGGTCCTTAGGGTGAGAACACAGGGGCTGATTCGCCGATATTTGCTTGTGCAACTCCTCTAATTTTCCACTTACTATAGGTACAATGACAAACTTGCTAAGTCTTGACGATCACTTCTTGTTCTTCAGCTCGATGTTGCTTGCTGGGAAGGTCAAGTGGAAAAGGTCTTCCAAGTCGATGCTGACCTTCAGTAGAGCACTCTCTCGCTTCTTTTTACCCCTTTTATTCCCTTTTTCCTCTAGTCCTCTCCTTACAGTACTACTTCGTACTTTTCTGGTAGCAATCCCGCAATGTAGGTTTGTACAGTGTGTTAACAAACTTTGTTCCTGCGGTTTGCAATAACAGTGTGTTTTATGGTTATTTTCTCTAGCTGTGCTCTGATTTTATATTGTTTGTGATATTTATTTTACTTTTATTTACTTGACAATATTTAATTTTAAGACTACACAAACTCTCTAATCTGTGATACCCTAATTTTAATGTAAAGCTTGCAAAATCCTCCTAGTTGCCCATGACTGATTAAGGGGCAAAGTAGAGCATATAGCCGCAACGGTAACAATGTAGATTCAAAAAGTACATTAAATTTCCCATAAAATGACATGTTCCAAAAAATTTTACAGTCAAGTAACGGAAAATGGGAGAATTTTTAAAACTTTTTTAGTGTTTTTTTCGATGAAAAATACGTTTTCCGGAATTCTCAGTATGCCATCAAATCGGGCGTCTAATTTTACATAAAAATCCGTTTGACACCAAATTTCTATCTCATCACCGTTTCAGGCTGCAAATTATTGAAAAATACCTCTTTTTCGCTTGTTCAAAAATGGAAGGGGTCGTACCGCCCCTCCGTCACGAGATATCAAAAAACGGACCTCGGATTCGTGATTAGGGACAAAATTTACCCCTTAGGACAAAGTTTCATGCAAATCGAAGAGGGGTCGGGGCAACTTTTCCCGATTTCGTGTGAGTTGGTAGAGAATTACCCATATGGCAATGCAAAAAAAACGACTATAAATGCAAAAGAACGACCATGAGTAGATTTAAAAAAATCAAAATATTTTTCTTTGAAAAGCGCAGAAAAAGCAGCAAAACCAGGTATAATTGGGCAACACTGAAAAAATCTCATTTTACCTTTTATTTAAATCTTTGCATGGCCACACCTCAGCAAATAACGACCGTATCAACAATGTTTTAAAAAATAAAATATTGGGATTGGTGACAATTTTGTTCAATGTAGGGAATTTCGAATATTTTTTTTTTTTTTTCAAAAAACGGACAAACATGGGCACCGTTTCAAAAAAAATAAATAAATGAAATAAGTCACGACAAAAAGGTTTTTTTTAACAATGCCTTTTAACTCAATTTCACCGAAGCATTTTTGATTGCAAACTTGAATTTGAATTAAAAATCTTAGCCGCCAATTTTGTCGGTATTTTTTTAATGAAAGTTTCTATTTTTTCAAAAAAAATCATTTTTGCTGGAAAATGTTTTTTTGCCTTTTCTGGAATTTTCAAAAATGATGGCTGTAAAAACAGATTTTTAACCCAAAACATACAAAAATAAAAAGTGTTTTTTTTTGGAAATCACTCATTCCGTAGCGAATTTCTCAATTTGTAAAATTAGATCTTTTGAGATTTTTTTTTTATATTTTCTAACAGCGGCATTTGAAAATTTTAGAATGAGTGTGATTGGACATCAAATTTGTGACCCTCGGTAGCAGCTGTCAACGTTCGTCCGCGCGTTAAGGCACGCACCCAATCTAATTGATGGGCCCAGCTCTACTCTCAGGACGGTGGCCTCCGAAAAACCGCACCTTCGTCAAAGAGAAACAAAATCGACCAATCAGGCTAAAATCTTGTGGCGAAAACATAAAAAAAATCGCTTCTCTGATAATCTGCCGATGACGATTTGGACTCTTTGAACGTTTGACGTTATCGATTTTTGGGTGCTCCCTCCATTAACGGCAATTGGATATTTTGACAGCTTTCCAATCAATCAAGCTGACCCGAAATGTTGAAAGAAACAGGGGGTTTTTTTGGTGGTGGAAAAATAAAGGACATTTAATGTTTGATTCAAGCTAAGTTCAAGCCTCGTGATCACAACCACCAAATTTGGAACCACTCTGTCCGTTCATTGAAGGTCCTTCCCAAACCCAGCTCCCCGAATGCAAATTGGAAAACGAGTACGTACACACGAAACTCTCTGCTGCTGCTGACCTGACCTACCACACTGATTAGCATATTATGTAAAACGGGTGCCAAAAAGTTGGCCCAGTCCAACGGCGACGACGCTGCTGCGGTGGCCGCTGGGCATGTCCTTTTGAAATGTGAGAACGTCAACGTTCGGTAATGGTCTGGCCGAGGGGTGAGCTGTCCCAATTGGCCACAAATGATGACCGAGCGCGCGTTACGGAGACACGGAAAGTCGCCCAACCTAAAATTATAAATATTCAAATTATTGTTGGCCACGGGGCGAACAAAAGCCTGGAACTAATTCCGGACGTCCCAGCAACAGCTGACAGGGACGAGGGGTCGTCCTCGGAATCGATGTCGCTTGAGGAAGTGAAAGTATGACGAATGGGCGGTGGTGGTGGTGCTGCCTAGACATTAACATTTTGCACACAATCCGTGTTGCAGGATGTACGGCTGAAGGAGGGGACGATTTTCGGGGTGGGTACGGCGGAAGTTGAGAGGCATAAAGTTTCACAACTCATATTTCTATGGACGTGGACAACGGGGGCTGGGTCGAAGGACTGGACACGTTGTCGATATCGTGCTCAGGAAGGGGAGGTTGGAACCGCATTTGGAGTGGAGGGTGTTGTTCGGTGTTGTGTCGGTGGGCATGTTAGGACGACAATGTCCTCCGAGGACTGAGGGTGAAGTGATTGATTAGTTTAAGGATGAGAAATAAGAAGAATTATTATTGATGCAAAACGGTACCAAAATCTTCCACTAATTCTGGAAATCTATTTTTTTCTGTTTTTCCACAAAACAATTAAAAAAGAGACGATTGAAACGATTACAAGTGGCATACCGACAAGGAAACAACCTAAATTCTCCTCCTGAAAATCTGACCTGGATTCCTTCACGCCAGGATTCTAATTGTGCACCGTAAAACCCGCTCATAACTTCCCAAACAACCCCCCAGCCCGAAGAACGCATTACTCATTCGAAATGTTCCCACAATAAAGTCATTTCAGCTTTCACCACGGGGCAAATAATTTTCACCGTAAATTAGCATTAATTTCGCTCATAATTTCCCACACATCCGGCGACCATTTCTTTCACGGTGTTACGCCAACGCTGGCGCCATAACTAGGCCTCCCAGTTGGACAATTTTCGTCCTCTTTGACCATTCCGGGCCAGACCGGTGGGGGTTGTTTGTTTAGAACGTGGACTGGAAAGCCTATAACACTTACGGGGTTGACGGAAAAAGCGAGCAAAAATTGTCGCATGTTTTCACGAAATGAAGTGATTATTACATTTTCGCCGCTGAACCCCCGTTGGAAGGGTGGCTCTAATATTTCAAAAAGTAATGTACAACACAATGGCTTTTATGCTTCCTCGGCATGCGAAATCCCGGCACAGCGCGCCGTCTGACGGCTAGCCGACGGATTTAACGGTCGTAACGACAGGAGCCACGTTTCTGCAATTGTGTGGCGCTTTGGGTTTTGGTGATGGGCAACAAATACAAAGACTGTAGTAAAATATTAAAATTTGGCTTGACTTCTTTAAACCTGGATTGGCTGCTGGTTTTAAAGTTGTTACAAAGTTATTTCCTTGAAGAATTATAATTAAAACCAATAAATAGTTTGACAGTCCGCTTAGGCACGGCAAAATGATGAGCTTAAAATCATCTCTAACTCAGTTTAACCATGTAATAACTTCATGAAACTTTCAGGAGTGATTGAAAATCAACCTTTTAGTGGATTCAATAAATTTTTCTGTAATATGAAATTTTGTGATTTTCTACATGTACGTAACCCCTTAAGAGAAGGTATTATAAGTTTGTTAACAATAAATACTAAGTGTTTTTTTTAAATATAATTCAAAAAATCTTCAAATGGATAGGCATTTTCAGTAGAACAAACTTTTTTATAAAATGTGAAAACTTTGGATTTGTGCTTCGAATTCTGTTTAAAATGCAATTTGAATGTGTTTTGTTGAAAAGCTTACCAACTTAAAAGCTTAACAACATATTAACATCGCTCAACAACATATTAACATCGGTTTTTTTTATAAATATTACCAACCAGCGATAATTTTAATAAGAAAAACGTTGACTATCAAAGTCACCCCGGAATGCAAAATAAGAATTTTCAACAAAACTAGTTTTTAAAGCACAATTGATTATTTTTTTCAAAGGTAGTGTATGGACCTTGTGCGGCCTACTCCAGTACATGTTTTAGAAATAATAATGTTGAGAATAACCATAACAGTTGGAAAATATTCCAAAATCAAATTGAAATCATATCAAAGTTACTTCGGTTTACGGTACTCAAAATTTCGAAAAAAAACTTTTTTTTCGTCAAAAAAAAAACACTTAACAAGTTTTGAGTCCATTATAATTACATAAAAAATTTCACAAAAATACTTATTTTTCCTGTATTTTAAAAATGCATTTATTAATTTTAATTAAATACTTTAAAAAATCCCAAAAACCGTATATTCGAAAAAAAATACTCAAAATTACAATATTTTGCAATATGGGAATCAAATGATTGGGATTTCTTCAAACATTTCGAATTATTATTATTAGTTTTATTATAGACACTTTACCATTGCAATGGCATTCTGTATTACTAAATTTTATAACAATTTTTTTGAAAATCCTCTAAATTTTCACAAAATACGTATTTTCGAAAAAAAAAATTCCAAATTTCAGTTGTCCATAATGTGGGTATCAATTGGGATTTTGTGATTTTTTCTTGCATTTAGAATGTTATAACAGCATTTTTTGAATGTACAGAAATTTTCACAAAACTACGTATTTTCGGAAAAAATAATCAAAATTTCAGTTTTTTACAATGCGCCAAAACGAGTTTTTCATACATTTCAAAAGTTATACACAATTTTTTGAAATTCTCATTATTTTCACAAAACAACGTATTTTTGACTAAAAAATACTTTCAGTTTTTCACTGTATGGGTAACAAATGATCGTTTTTTTTCAATTTATTCGAATGAAATAATTTTGATACTTTGAAATTTTGAGCATTTCTTTCAAAAACAAGTAGTATTTTCAAAAAAATGTATTATAACTTTCGAAATGTTTGGAAAATCCTGATCGTTTGATACTTATATTGTAATTAACTAAAATGTTTAGTATTTATTTTTTGGAAGACACGTAGTTTTGTGAAATTTTCAGTATTTAAAAAAAAGCATTCGAAATGTATGAAAAATCCCTATCATTTGATACCCAAATTGCAATAACAATAATATCAAGTATTTTTTCGAAAACTACGAAAATACGTATTTTTGTGAAAAATTTCATGTAATTATTAGTGCAAACGATAGTTGACGTCATGCCGATTTCAAAACACTATAATTTTTCATGTTTGAATGATTTTTCATACAATTATATTCAATGTCTCGCTTATAACCATAATCCCATAAGCTCTGTGCTTCAATTATGCGCTGGGTCGTGCTTAACCGAGGCAGCTGAACGAATCAAAACTGAGGCGTGCAAAACCGGGACATGACTGTATTCCAAAATGTATGAAAATGGAACAAACTTGGTCTCAATTCTCAAAAAAAAAAAAAAAAGGTGCTTTTCTTCAATCTTTTCAGCCGTGTTATTCTGTTATTCTCTCCTCGCAGCTATTAGCATATGAAATTGCCCATGGTGTTGTAAATATTTACGGTTCTTTCCAGATCCAAGCCTCTTTTCTTCCCTCAACCAGCACGCGACAAATTTTATTGCAGCCAACTTGTAAAAGAACAGGTTGTCGCTGCTAATGAGCCGCGCGAGAGGGAGCACCAGCGAAACATTTATGATGACTTTATTGATGTTTTATGACTGTGCAGTCGCCAATTAGTAACGAATACAATTCTAAGTTTTTGAACAGTTTAGTGGACTCCAAGAATCTTGGAAAGTTCCAAAAGTCTCAATCAAGACTAACAAGAACTAAAAGAATCCTAATTGCAATTTTCCGCGAAACTTTTTTCTGAAAGTTCACTCCAATGAAAGAGAAAAGTTTCTCGCTCAATTGACCCACCCAACCCAGTCTGGGTCATTCATTTTTCATCGTTTGACCCCGTCGACCATCGTCCCCGTCGCACCAATTATATCGACAATTTTCTTCGATTTTCCACCGTTAATTGGCGCCTTTTCCTAGTAGAAAGTTGTGGTAATTCAAAAGGACATGGGAGAATTTTTAAAACTTTTTTAGTGTTTTTTTCG